>NW_014569833.1:122872-127467 GCF_001313835.1 Polistes canadensis
GGAAAATTGTATCGGAAGCCCTCCAAACCCGAAAGGGACGGGGTATAAATAAATAAAATTAAAAAAAAATATATATATATGCAATTCTTTTTCTTGTATTCCCCATATATATTTATGTTTTTATATGATGTACTTTCCCGTTGATCGATTTTAGAAAATCCAGACGACGCGATCATTCCTACATCCGTTTCAAAGAAATAAAAAATATTTTACAAATAAATAATAATAATACCAATTTCTCGTATCGAGATTGAATATTTATATATTTTCTTAGTATATTTTTATTTTTATTTTCTTTTTTTTTTTCAAAAAATCCAGAAATTGTTAATGATAAAAAAAAATGTATATAAATTAATAGATATGAGAAAGTATAATATGAGCCGTTTATTTTGAAAGTGGCATAAGTCACTTTTTTTCCTTTTTTTTTTCTTTTCTTCTAAAATGAAAAGATACCGTTCAATTATAATTAGTGTTGCCATTAATTTGATTTTTTTTGAAAAAGTACCTTATGCCACTTTCAAAATAAACGGCTCATATGATGAAAGAAAGTAAGGAAAAAAGAAAAATATATATATATATATATGCAATTTTTTTTCTTGTATCCCCCATATATATTTATGTTTTTATATGATGTACTTTCCCGTTAATCGATTTTAGAAAATCCAGACGACGCGACCACTCCTACATCAGTTTCAAAGAAATAAAAAGTATTTTACAAAGAAATAATAATAATAATAATAATAATTCCAATTTCTCGTATCGAGATTGAATATTTATATCTTTTTTTTAGTATATTTCTATTTTTATTTTCTTTTCTTTTTCAAAAAATCCAGAAATTGTCAATGAATTGTCAAAATTGTCAGAATTGTCAAAATGTGTATAAAATAATAGATATAAGAAAGTATAATAATATTATATGATGAAAGAAAGTAAGGAAAAAAAAAAATATATATATATAGAGATGTTATTCTTGTTATTCTTCTTTTATATCTTTTTTTAAATATATTTCTATTTTTATTTTCTTTTCTTTTTCAAAAAATCCAGAAATTGTCAATGAATTGTCAAAATTGTCAGAATTATCAAAATGTATATAAAATAATAGATATGAAAAAGTATAATAATATTATATGATGAAAGAAACTAAGAAAAAAAACAAGAAATATATATATATATATAGAGATGTGTTATTCTTGTTATTCTTCTTCGATACGAAGAAGTAATAATCGAGAAGCTTCTCGAGTAACATCCCTCGAGAGTTTTCCCCGGTCTTTCAGCGACGCTAGCATGCCGAGGAACCGCGCAGAAGGGGCAAAAGAGAGAGAGAGAAGTAGCAGGTTTGGTTGGAGGGGGCAATCGCTGGCTGGTAAAGAGAGAAGGAGAACACACCAAGTATGCACGTTAGGGGCAAGAGAGGACCTTGGCCTTTTCGCGGGGCAAAAATAAAACCTGTTGACATCGAAGACCCGCGGCCAGAAGGGAGCCTCTCTCTCTCTCTCTTTCTCTCTCTCTCTCTCTCTCTCTCTCTTTCTCTCTCTCTCTCTCTCTCTCTCTCTCTTTCGCCTGTACGCGTTTACCCACGCGTGAGTACATCCATGCAATCTCTTTCTCTCTCCCCAACCCTTCCTTTTTTTCCATTTCCCACCCCCTCTCTCCCTATCGCTCTGTCTTTCTCGTTACATGTATACATTTTTATTCTTCTATTCTTATTTATTTATTTAATATTACTTATGTTACTTATTATATATTATATATTAAAACAATTATATATATATATAAATATTAAAACAATTTTCCTTGTAACAAAAAAAAAAAGAAAAAACAAAATTAAAAAGAAAAAAATAATATTATTCGATATACTTAACACAAACATCGAATTTTCCTCGTTGAAATTCTAAGAGCATGTAAGTTTTTTTGACAGGAGTAATAACAAATATAACAAGATAGTTGATTGTATGTGTGTGTATATGATAAGGGGATGGAAAGTGGGAGTTGTGTAGAGAGAGGGTAAAAAAAAAGAAAAAAGAAGTCGTTTTATCTTTGCTCGAAGGTTTTCTCTTCCGGGTCAACGTACTACCCTTCCCCCTCATCCCTTTGTTGGTTCCACCACTCCTTTCGTTCATCCCTACACCTTCTACCAACTCTTAGTTCTCACCCTTCGACAAGGTTCCACCCCTACGTCCTACGTTTCACTACCCACGACGCTCGATGATGTTTCCACGTGCCAAGGTCACGACCCCCGCAAAACCCCCGCAAAAAAGTAAAACGTCCAACGCAATAGGCTGCTGCTTTTCCTCGTCGTCAATGTGTTTCTCCCTTTTCGGCCCCGTTCCCTTTTTCCAACCCCTCCGCCGCCGCCCCCGCCACCCTTTTCTTTCTCTCTCTCTACAACACCCACATCCCACCCCACCTCCCACCCGTTTTGCTCGAAATGAGAATTTACGAGGAGCTTTGGCCTTCGAACAGCAACGAGCCACGCGTGCCACTCATCGCAGAAATGGGGGTGGACTTTTTTTCTTAGAGAAGGAAAAGAAATGTGTATGTATTTGTGTATATGTGTGTGTGTGTGTGAGAGAGAGAGAGAGTGAAAGGGAAGAATGGAGGAAAGTATGTGGTTTCTTTTTTTCGATATAGTTTTTCTCTTCTAAGAAATATACAATTTTTCTGTTTTATATATGTATATATCGATTTTTCTTACGTATGATTGCAACAATAAATATGATTTATTGTTTTTAATAAAGAAAGATTTTAAAGAGTATTTATTGATGGTTCTTCAATTTTTGTTTTGTGAATTTATAGTGTTATTTAACATATTGTTTTATGTTTATTACAAATATATTTGATGTAAACTTAAANATTTATTTAATATTACTTATGTTACTTATTATATATTATATATTAAAACTTAATATATTAAATTATTTATATTACATATTATTGTTAATTAATTGTTATTATATATTATTATTAACTTAATATTACTGTTCGAATTTTTATATATAGATATACCATATATATTATATTAATGTATGCGTTTATCATTTTATTTACAATCTTCCAACTAATTTTCACATATATTACATACAAGAATAATTGTTTTCTATATTTCGACAGAAAGTCGGTCACTTCATTTCGAATGATAATCTTGAAAAATAAATTGAAAAGTATGAAACTTTCCATGTATTTCATTCTAAATTGAGAACCACTTGATAACACGCACGAATAAAATTCAAATTTTCTCGATATGTGTTTCTGATTTATCTATAAAACTCGGTTCATTATAACTCGTCACTCATTATGACGTTGTCGTTGTCGTCATATTTGATAAGGACAAAATGTATTCCTTTATTTATTGTTCCATCTATTTTATATTACTTCTTTCTTCTTTGTCAAATTATTTTTTGAATTTATTACGAGCAATCTCATTTTACAAATTGTACAACGCAATATTGTTATGAATCTTTAATTGTAAATTTCTTTTTTCACATGAAAAAGTACAAAATATAAATCGAATTAAAAACGGATATAGATTAGCGATAATTTTATTATAAACCAATATTCTTTAATAAAATATCCAATACGATCGAGTTAACGACTTTTTAACTTGACCATGAAAAATATGTAAGATGTATTTCAAATTCAATATATATTTTCAACTTGCTGATCGAGACTATAAAATCCATACGAATATACATAGCACTAAACACACACACACATAGACACATAGCCACACATACCTACTTTACATTTTCTTCAAAGCATTAAACATAGATTATATTATCCCATAATACTTTCTTAAGAATAAGAATAAAATATTTCTTTCTTTTTTTTTTCTTACCCTAACCAAGTTGCCCTAACCAACTTGCCCTCTTTCCAACTAGTACTCTCTCAAGGGAAAAAAAAAAAAACCATGCGCGGCAACGTGTATGCAAGTACCTCGTGTGTATGTATAAAGTAATACACCTCTGCAACGACGACTAGACTGGGCAGAGACGACGAGAAACGGCCTCCAGCAACCTCGCTTATCTGCTTACCAATACACAAACACCCTTTCATACACGTTGGCCGTCTCTCCGTTTTGGACCGAGGTAAAATGTGTGCGAGAGAGGGGAAAGAGAAGAACATCAGGCTCCTGTGTATAAACCTCTCTTTCTCTTTTGCTCCACGCAATCGAAAACGGGTATGCACCCTCTGCTTCCCCCGATGCTCTGCCCCCCCCGATGCTCTGCCCCCCCCCGATGCTCTCTGCCCGAGAATCGCAAGGATCATCCCAACTATCTTCAATTTTCGTCTCAGACTTGATTTACCTTTTCTTCTCTTCCCTTCTTTTATGTTATTTCCGAAATTTGTGAAATTAACACAGAACTTGTTCTAATTTTCGATAATATATTTTTGTTTGATTTCATTTGAAGTATTTTTTTCGTTTAGGTATATATATATATATATATATATATATATTTATATATATACATATATTTATATTATATAAGTGAGCAAATACTATCGTTAGTTTTGCTCAAATTTCATCTTTTTTTTATTTTCTTTTCTTCCCTTCTCTTATGTTATTTCCGAAATTTGTGAAATTAATACAGAACTTG
>NW_014569833.1:129446-131946 GCF_001313835.1 Polistes canadensis
TACTAAACAAATTATTCGTTTAGTTTATTTAATATATTACATTGTAAATAAATACGATTGATCAAATTATATCGATTAATCGATATAAATTAGTAGAAAAAAAAAAAAAAAGGAAGAAAATTTGTCCGGTTTAAATGTTATTCATTATGCCGATGTCACATTCGATTGGACGAATTTCTTTTCCCGTTTTGAACCGGGGGTGCGGCCAAAAAGGAAAAGCTTTGTCGTAAGAGGTAATGGTGGGGCCGATCGGAAAGATTCAAAATGGCGGAAAGATCCTCTCGGCAGCGCAACCGAGAAACTAATTCTAAAGAGACAGACAGACAGGCAGACAGACAGACAAACGGGGGGGCTGGCTATTACGAACCGATTCAACCGAATGCAATTCAAAATAAAACGACTAAATTATACGAGACGATTAGTAAAACGATTAAGTCAATTCTAATAATAATAATAAGAAGAAGAATAATGATGATGATGAAGGTAATAACAATCAGTGTGAGAAACTTATACCATGTATCAATTGACCAATTATAAATTTTCCAATTACAAATTTTCCAATTATTATCATTTGTAACCACATAAGTATA
This sequence comes from Polistes canadensis, assembly GCF_001313835.1. Taxonomy (NCBI): domain Eukaryota; kingdom Metazoa; phylum Arthropoda; class Insecta; order Hymenoptera; family Vespidae; genus Polistes; species Polistes canadensis. The sequence continues at coordinate 130,037 of NW_014569833.1, forward strand.
TACATTTTTATTTTCCTGAAAATTAAATCAACATAATAAAATACTATACTACACTCTGACACAATCCATGATGCAATCCTATTATAATATATTATTTATCAACTATTGTTATGTTGTTAGTTAGTTCGAAAGATTAGTTTTAGTTTTAGTTTTGTTCTAAAGTTGAAATATATTGAGATAGAATATATAAGAGTTGTTTGTTGAATATTTGTAAAAAGAAAAGTTGTATCGGAAGACTTCCAAACCCGAAAGGGACGGAGTATAAATAAATAAATAAATAAATAAATAAAAAAAAAAAAAAATATTATTTATCATCTAGTATTATATGATGTTACAATTTACAATAACAAATATTACAGTTTTTTATTCAGATATGAAATATATACATATATCTATGTGTATCATGATTATAAATATATTATTTCACATTTATAAATGATTTGTCACATAAAGATTCGATTGATTTTATTAAATTGTTAAGAAACGGTATAAAGTGTGTGTGTGTATGGAAAAAATGGTATACCTCAATTCGAGAATTGAATGATTTTTTTGTCTAAATTGCATAAAATACTTTACATATTAAAATATATTTATTGAGAATAAAAATATTAAGATGGAAAGAAGAAGGTTGCAGATGGTTTGTTAAAATTGCAGTTATTTATGAAAACAAAAAAGTATGGGGGGGGGACGGGATGGGGGCACGGCCATTCATGTAGGAAAGACCCTAATAGGAATCGGACTGGGCCGGGCTACGTGCCACTAAGAAAATTCTCTTTTCGATGCAGCAGCCTAGACGAGGCCCCGCCCCGTGCATCCGTACAAGGAAAAACCTTCAAAGGGAAGGAGAAGGCAGTACTATTATACAGTAAAGCATACTGTTTGTCGGTTTTCGAGGGTGCGATGCAAAAGGGTGGGTCAGAACGACCACGTGTGTGTTTAACTCATTTTTAAATAAGTATATAACTATATATAAGTTTTTATTTATATTTTTATATTTATTTTCTTCAATAAGAGAGAATTGATTGGACAAATATTTTCGACAAATTTCGATTAATTTCTTTTTCCAAACACGCCGATATTTATTTCTATATTTTATTACTTTATTCTTTTTATAGAAACAACGAGATATTTCCATGAATTTAGGGAAACAATTATTTACTATATTTCCAAATATGGAAATTCAAATTTATTTCAAACAAATTTCGAGATCTTAGTGTTTATGTATATTACTATAATAGAATAATTTGTTATTTCCTATATTAACAATCGATAATAATGCATAGGAAATAATAGCACTGACCTTACGTGTATTACGCGATATTGCCTAGAAAGCATTCTAGCTTACATTAGCCTCACCTAGGTCGATTTACTCTAGCGTAACCGGGGTCACTACTCCTTCGTGTTTCTTTGACCTCGCACGAACGAACACATCAATTATTATACCTATAGTTACCTATTATCTAACCTATCTTTTTTTATACAACTTTACCAAAAGACTTTCAATACACATATCCCCAATATCAATACAGTGCCAAAATTTACTTAGAAATTGTTCCACATATTCAAGAAAAACTTCTCCTCTTAGAAAAAAGTCTTGGAAACATGGAAAATAATATTTCTCGATAATGTCAGAGTATTAGAAATAATATTTCATTTTAAGCCGTGTATAATTAACGTCATTTTTTTTTTTGTCGGAAATAAACGAGCCTGCAAATAGATGGAGAATAGGACTGTGCAAAATCACTAATTCTTAACACGTTCATGTTTTATACACGTGTGTGCATATATACGATAACAGTCTTACGATATGATAGGAACACAATTGTTATTTTTCCTCAATTCTATCGGAAAAAGTTAATCAGCATCAGAAAACGACGCAAACGTTGTGTTCCGTTTCGAATTTTTTCCTT
>NW_014569833.1:134446-143658 GCF_001313835.1 Polistes canadensis
AAAAGAAAGACGAGAGAGAGAGAGAGAGAAATTCAACGCGTGTGCGTAATAGGATGAGAAAAGGATACGAAGAGAGAGAAAAAGAAACAGTTCGTACCTCCGCGATAAGCGAATTTCCCTCTCCGGAGGTCGAAGTTCGAGACTGGCCGACGATCATGATGGACGAACTTGTCTTTTCCCCTCTCTCGCTCGAATGTCGTCTCCCACCTATCGCAGTCGTTCCCCTTCTCCACTCTTTCTCTCTAGCCCCCCCTTCCCCCTGCCCCTGCCCCTCACCCCACCCCACGCCTCCTGCTGAACCAGCCCCACCAAAGGTCGACGACGAACAGCCAACCACTCGCGAAATTTTTCAGGACCGCACTCGCGGTACTCCCGCGACCGAGAGAAACGAATTTCAAAAAAGTCATAAAACAGTTTTTTAGCCGAGATTCCTCTACCTCTTTCTCCATTTCTCTATCTTGTTAATTCTTTTTTTTTTCTATCTACCTTTTCAATGTCTCTTCTCTCTTTTATATTTCTTCTTAGTTTTCTTATTTCTATTTTACAAATTTGGAAAAGACTTTTACTAGAATTCGCGATCGATCGTTCACGAGACCCACGAGCATACATAGAAAGAAAGAGATACATACATGTATACACATAGATATATATATATACATAGAAAGAAAGAGAGATAGAGAGAGAGAGAGAGAGAGAGAAGAGAGAATCCGTTTCTCAGCGACACTACTACTATTGCTATTACTGACCGTTGTCACGTTTACTTTGAGCGCTAACCCGCGCTCACTAATGTACAATAAGTGCAGGAGAAGAAATAAGAGTAAGCTGGATATACCGCACAGTGGTATATATCGCGAATATATCGCACGCCGCTTCTCTCTGTCTACTCTATTCTGCACTATTCTACTGTACTCTTTCTTCCTCCTTTCCTCTCCACTGATACTATTCATTCTCTTTCGCACACGCAGTGGCGACTCGATGCTTTTTCTTCTTTCGTCCGTGGTCGTGGTCGTGGTCGTTTGTCCATCGATGAGCGCACGCACGCACCCACACTTTTATATTTATATACATATATATTTGCACATGCACAACGCGTACGCACACGCGTTAGATATTCGCGATTACCACACGAATTACAAATACACATGAGGAAAAGAGACAGACAGAAAAGGAGAAAGAGAGATAGATAGAAATAGAGATAGAGAGAAAGAGAGAAAATATCGTGCCGCGATACCTCGAATACGCGCGCGCGCGACTCGCTCTCTCTCTCTCTTGCTTACAATTTTATCGTTCTCTATTTTTCTCTTCTCTTTTTATCGGCCGTCACGTTTAACTCTACTAATTTGCTTTTTTGTTTGCTGCTGTCTACTTATTTGTTTATTCCTATCTTACGTAGTTATGTCTGTCTGTCTGTCTGTCTGTCTGTCTATCTATGTATCTATCTATCCATTTATCTATCTCTCTTTCCGTTTTTTCTCTCTCTCTTTTCGCTATGTCTACCGCCTTCCTGGCTGCCTGCTCGCCGTAGACTGGCGTGAAAGAGCGAAGGGGAGGACCGCCATGCTTTCTGTCTGTGCATGATATGTATGCGTATGTGTGCACGTGACGCGCGTGCGAACGAACCGATCGCGAGAGGAGGACGAGATTCGCGAATAGGTTTCACTGTGCACAGCTCCGGATTGGTCGATGAGTCCCGAAAGCTTACCGAGAGAACTTGGCCGTTCGTTCATCCATTATGATGCATGCTGCAACAGTTTTCAATATTTCTCTTTCTCTTAGTTGTGAATCCTTCGATTAAGTCCCCCCCCTTACTCTCTCCCTCCTTCTTTTTCTTACTTTACCTTATGTGCAACTCTTCTTTGTAATCCCCTTTCACCCCTTCGTAACATTTTCTTTTACTTAGTCTTACTCGAGACTAATTCGAGAAAGGGGCCTTATTTAGTTCTTATGTTACTTTTTTCTTCCTATAATTTTTCTAGTAAGATTATAACGAATAACAATTTATATTACAGGAAATATCCATTGAAATATTTTCGATAAAGTGCATCCTTTTAATTGCGTTGAAATTAACGGTGCGAAGGAATGAAGCGCGAAACAGTTCTCCTACATTTTCATATTATATTAGGACACGTGTTAATAAGAAGAACAAGTTGCCATCTGTCAATTGTCTCGCGAACTAACATGTCGCGAGTTGTCACGTGAACCCCCCCCAACCCTCCTTCACTTTTTTATACTCGATGCACCGTAATTTTTATTCAAGCGTTTAATACATACTTTTTATGACCATATTTAATTAAGAACTATTATATACTGCATTTGATAAATTTAATAAAAAAATATATTTATATCTAGAAAAAATAAAAGAACACAAAATTATGTCTGAAAACGATTGTTTGCATTTATCATAAACAAAAATAAGAATATTTTAGAATATAATCATTGTGTGCTCAATATATACACCCATTAATTTTTTTATTTTTCGTTGACTTCTATTTGTAAATGCCGTACATCAGAATCATAAAATTTCGATAAGAGTTTCAAGAGACTTCACAAAAAAATTATTTCTTTTCATTTTCTTTTTATTATGCTCATTTAATCATTTTTCACATTCTTATTATGTCGTCAAACTTTTCTAGAAAAATTGTTGCTCGTTCCGTTAAATGTTTTCTTATACGCGTTAAAAATATCTTTGTTGCTGTTTATTTATTTATTCATTTATTTATTTACTTATTTATTTAGGAGATTTCGATAATAAGATTATCTCTCTCTTTTCTTCTTTTTGGGAGAAAACTACGACAATTTGAGCGCGACTAGATATTTATTTTGACTAATCTCGCAAATATTAACATCGATTATTATTATTGTAAATAACACTTGTTAAAAAATGTTTACTTTGACATCCTTTTTCTGACTTTCCTTTCTAATTTTAGTTTTAATAAATAATTAATTTGCGCTAGGATTGTGTCTAATTTTTCTTTCTCCCTTTTCTTACCCCTTTTTTATTGGTATGTAATATAATAATAATAAAATTATTAATAATAATAATAATAATAATAATAATATTAATAATAATAATAATAATAATATTAATGCANTTCACTATGTATGAGATTAAAAAAATCATTGGCATTTTTGTATGCATCGATACGACTAAAGTATTAATAAATATAAATAAATTATATTACATATATACAAATACATATATTCGTTCATATATTATTTTCATCGTATTCTCTATCGTATTTTCTTTCATAAATATTTTAATAAATAAAAAATTCATCTCTTGTGATGCGATGACCGTTAAACACAAAATATATGTTACAAAACGTAAATGTATATAATCATAGATTATTAGTATAATATCAGATGTACAACTGGGGTTTAAAAAAGATCAAGAAATAAACTTGAGTTTCTCTTAGCGATTTAAATAATAAAAAAAAAACACAAAAAAAAAGAAATAAAAATGTAACTAAACACAGTCGATCATCATACACATATCGTGCGTGCTTCTAAAACTTTGGCGACAGCAACGACCATTACGGCTCACCATCATCAACATTAATCTGAATATATGATATATATATATCATGATTACATTGTTCATTATTCTTTTCCTTTCTCGTACGAAATATATTTCATAAAATATTAATTTTTTAAATTCATTAATTCTGATTTTTCAATTGATTCTTTTAACGCAGTATGATAATAATAATAATAATAATAATAAAAAAAAGAATAATAATAATAATAATAATAATAATAATAATAATGATTACATTCTTGCTCGCAAAACTTGCTACGTGCGCGTAATAAATAGTTCTGAAGTATGATTTCTATTAAAATAATATAGTCAATCACCTCATACATCATATTTTGGGGATCTCGTCAACGACATTTTACTTATTTTTTTTCTTTTGTGCGCCTTACATCGCATAGCCGAAAGTATAGAATTAAAAAAGATAAGCCTCGGTTAAATTATTTAAAGGCGGCTTGATGACAATAGTTTTAACCGGATGGATGAAGTAATATAGTTTTTTGTTTTCTTGCATAAGTGAATTAAAAAATGAGTTTTTTTTAACGTTATAATTTGTCTTCAAAAATAAAATTTAAAAAAGAAAAAAAAACAACAACAAAAAAATATTAATTTAGAAGAATATAAGAGCATTAAAGAGACTTTGCTTTAGTCACACAAAAGAGACAGACACGTTGCGCGCGAGATGATATAACACGCTACGTTCCTGAGTTAAAATAACCCGTCTCTCCATGTCGTCTATTTTATTATTATTTAATAAATGTTCGCTTTTTTTTTCTCAATACCGCACACGATAGAAGAAGAGTATTGCTAGGCTAAATCGAGCCTGGTACATAAATATATCAAGAGGCAAGATGATTGCTGATCAAATATGGCGTGAGGTTACAAATGAGAACTATGAGGCTGCTGTTCGTAAAATAATACATAGGCTTCGCTGGAAACAACCAATTTAGCTGGTATCTCCGAAACATGGCTGTCGTTATACTCGTGCCACTCTCCTGAGTACGGATGCTTGCAATATGCCGTGTAATGACCGGAATACGTTGTACCGGAATGATTAGCTACACCATACAAATTGTACGTGCAACCTTGCACTCTTGGAGCGGCAAAGGCACTGAGATCCAAATCCATCAATGGAAAATCAACCATCACGTTTAGCTTGCCACGAAAGCGTTCCATCGGCGAGAATCGTTTCAAATCTATTGTTGTAAATCAAATGTTAAGGTTAAATCATTGTCTTAGAACAAAATTGCAAATCGTAATACAAGAAAGAATCCAAAAATATTCCTATGTAGGTTTATTTTAACACTGAATTCTTATCTCAATACTGTTTTTTCTGCTATTTGTTTTTCTTATAAAGAGCTCAGTTGACAGGAAATGAATTTTTTTTACAAAATTCTACATAATTGTAGCGATCCATCAGAACCATACACTGTGCAAACTATAAGGCCCAACCCATCCGTGTATATCTTTCTATAATTTCTTTTTTTATCGAATTATTGAACTGTAAAAAATTTATTTTTTCATCTAACATGAATCAAAGTGTTACATAAGAATATATGTGAAACTTTTTCTTTCATTTTCTTGGAAACGATTAAGTATTTAATCTTACTGCTTGCACATTATACGATCCTGATGGACCTCTACAATCATGTAAAATTTAAGTGTCCTGTCTACTTGACTCTCTCCTTGTTAGATTCTAAAATGTTAAAAAATCTAGAAAGTCTTGATACCTCCTTATATTTAAACAAAGAAAATTGAGTCAAGTTATGCAGAAATCTATCCAACACTAAAAATTACCAATCAATAGAACAACACTTACATTACATAATTATTACAAGCATACACTTTCTTCTCTTCCATCTATTTTTATAAAATTAAATATTCATATTAAATTTACTTAAATTCCAGATCATCGAGAAGATTGGTAGCTTTCTGCATAAAACTAAATGCCCAATTTTTAGAAAATAGTTTATAATTCATCAGATCATATATATGCAAACAAAAGGATACGGATAACAAGAATTTTTGGGAACTTTTGTATGCTAAAACTTTTGGTACACTTTCTCCTCATCTGACATTTCGAACATGTTGGTTTCTCATCCCCATCGAGAACTTCTTCTCGCGTAAAATGTTCTAAGCATTGACTGAGCCTGACTGTACCACTTCTAGATGGAATCGGTAAACTTAAATCCCAAAAAGGATCCAACGTTACCGATACGTGATCGCAAAATGTACAACGTAAAGACGATCGTAATTGTCCAACAAATAAATCAACTACCATACTGTCTTCACTGCGAAGATAACGTTTCCAACTTTCTGCTGCTTTTTCGCTTTCCCTAATTTCAAAATTATTATTAATCAAAATAGAATAATAAGACAAAAATTGTAACGAATATAAATACGTGTATGTGATAGGTATACTGTCTTACGTGTACATGTCAGGTATATCCGTGTGAATTGGTTGGGGTTTAATGGTGACCCTATTAACATCTTCATGCAATCCTTCCAACAAATACCTAAGGAATTCTTGAGCATCTTGCTGACTATATCCCATAAATCGTGGCGTAAATCTTTGTATCTGAGACTTTAATGCTGTTGTATTGACCGCGTGATCGCAATCAACTTGCCACAATTCGTGTATTACTTGGCTGAATGCCTTGATCAGAGCACCTTTCATACTGGATGTAGTTGTATTTATATCGGCTATATAATGCTCGTTCATGACGTATTCTAAGAGCGGTCGGGTGTTGCTCAGACATTGTATCACGCTGTTCATAAAACACTGCAAAAAGTAGATTATTCATTGTTTGAAAATTATCAGAAAATTATAACAATAAATAAATAACTTTTTTATATGTGATTTATAAAATATATTATCTATGCTGAGAACAATCAATTATATATCTTATAATACTAAGAATTAAATTTTATTTAAATGAACTGTACCAATATATAATAGGGTAGGTTTAAATAAGCTAATAATACAAATATAATACTCACTGTATTTCCAATATTTCGCAAACCGTTTAAGCCACACTTTTCATCTCGATGAGCTTGGAATAGATTACGCACCGGTCTATTGGTTGGACTACCCTCCTAAAAAAAAAATCGTAACAGGATAATTTTCAAGTATAATATATTTGTTATGTTCTATATGTATGTATATATATATGTGTGTGTGTGTGTGTCAGAAAAAAGAATATATTACACAACGATGATGATAAGAACCATCACAATAAACAATGATTAGTCATACGTCTATCATTTGTTTACACAAAAAATATATTTCAACCTTAAATCAAAATATATGTCATCAATTTTCATTATTACATTTATTCTGTTAAAAAATGCAATGATTTATCTAGGAAATATTATTTTTCTAATATTTTGCAACATTAAATTTTGGATTAATTTGGTGATCCATGACTAGACATATATTCTTAATACAAAGATGTTTAACTTAAATTGGGGGGTGGTTACCAAGGGAAAAAATAAGGAAAAGAAAACAAATAAAACTACATATCCTCTTACCTCAAAATTAACTTCTAGTGGAAATATAATAGTATTGAAGGATATCGTATTACCAACAAAGCTGGTTGTACGAACATAAGTAGATATACGTTTTTGAGTTGCCAAAGGCTCCACGATGCCTAATAAAAATGCATAAACTAAAACAAGAGCTAACAACGTCCAAGTACACCACAAAACCCAGCCGATTATTTGCGTGTAAGCCAGTTTACGAGAATTTCAATGACACTTAGCAAACAAAACTCGTCAAAAATATTACTTTTAAGTGTAATACTAAATTACATTACATATATATATATATATATAGATATGTACTTTATATAATGAAACTTATCAAAGTTGAAGATTTTATACGAATTATTTTAAATCAAATTGAAGCAACTGAATTTGTACCCATTTGAAACAACAAAATTAAAAACGATCTTCGAGCAGTTGAAATCCAAAAAAGTTCTCAACAAAATTTTGATCTTTATTTTGACGATGACGAATTTCAATTTGTTAACTTTAATCCAGCTTTCTCAATTCTTCTCACAGAACCTGGTGCAACACCATTTATTTTTTTCTAATGTTTATTTCTTTATCACGATGAAATCTATGAATGAAATATCGAAAATAATCAATTAATAAACACGAATAACACTTTTGAGAATGATACGACGTACGATGGCACATTTCTACTTGGCATCTCTTTTTCCTAAAGAAAGAAAGAGAGAGAGAGACAGAGACAGAGAGAGAAAGAAGTTGCGAAGGAGCTCTGATCTATAAATAAAATTTGAAGGCGCTCACGATTAACGGATGAGAGTTTCTAGGTGGTGACTTGGACCCAGTAGTAAATGAACAAGTTTCGTAACATTTTTAAAACGAGATAATCATCAAATGGAATATATTTTTCTCGAGCTACGTCGTATTTTTTCCTCGCACCAAAATTCTTTCTTTCTTTCTCTAACACTTCTAAGATAAAAGTTGACATTTTTAAAATAAAAATTTATATGTACGTATAAATAATCGGCTATTTAGGTTAACTGGGATAGTTGTTAGCTAAAGTATCTGATAAAGTAAGCAACGTAACACATATTAGTATCACGATGGTGATGGCGTGGTGTGAAGACGCTTGTGCTTGCACAATATAGAAGTATGTTACATAATGATATAGACTGTTGCAAATGGAGGTTTTATCGAAATGCACAATCAATAACAAATATCTACGTCGTTAAGCATCGTGCGAGCCTTTGTTGAATATCGTTAAGTAACGTTTTGCATATTTGTATTTGTATTTGTATAATAATCACTGTGTGAAATCTAGATTTAAAATTAATATTAAAAGTAGTAAGAGGAGGAAAAGCAAAACAACACATAAAATTAATGAAAAAAACGATACCACAACCGATAATAATAATAAAACAATACTTGGAATAGAGGTTTGAGGGTATGGGGTAAAGGGTTTAACTTTTCCTCCATAACAAATTGATCCATAGAGAAGAATGTATAGAGAGCTTTGTTATTATCAATACGACACTCACGAACTGCTCGTTGCCAGTGCGATATAGATTTTGTTGTCTTGTGTTAGGAGTGGTGGTCGTTCTTGTAGGGGAAGATATAAGACCATTAGCTGAAGAAGAAGGTGTTGTTGTATTACGGTCGATTCCAGAAAAATGCCGTTCTTGTCGGTTGGACGTTGATGGTACGGACGGATCATCGGAATGGTCATCAGAGTTTCTTCCCGAGATATCGTTTTGTAGTACGGTATATAAAGTTCTGACCTCGAAGTCGTTATCCTCGATATCGAATGGATTAACAGGTGAAATGCTTTTGGTACTGAGCTCGTCCAAGATGTCATTATTTCCGGTAGAAACAATAGCATTCCGACGATAAGTATTTACCGGTTGGGTCGAAGCTATCTCCTCGTTATTGATACCACGTATTATTACCTCGTTATCGTCGATCTCAAAATCGTCCAATTCAATCGAGGATTTGTGTTGACCATTCTGTTCGTCGTTATCGTTACTCAAATACTCGGTTGTAATATTATTTATTGGATTATTAGTAGTAGCGAGATTAGTTAGCAGGTCAAAATTATTAAGAACACCAATCAAACCAGCAGCAGCGCCACTAGCAGCAGCACCACCATCACCAACACCACCAACACCACCAA
>NW_014569833.1:143673-165389 GCF_001313835.1 Polistes canadensis
CACCAATCAAACCAGCAGCAGCGCCACTAGCAGCAGCACCACCATCACCAACACCACCAACACCACCAACATCACCAACAACACCACCATCACCACCACTACCACCACCACCAACACCACCATCAATACCATTACTATTCTCGGTAAGCAGTGGTCTAATCGTAGTAGTTATGGTAGTTGCTACATTCCATTCAATTTTTGGTGAAACAGAAGAAGAGATACGTTGTTTGTTGTTACTGCTGTTGCCATTAAGAGTTAAGTGATGCTGTTGTTGAGCAGTTTGGTGGTGCTGAAGATGATGGTGATGAAAATGATGATGATGATGGCGGTTAATACGATTGTTATCCGCGTCATCATCGCACCGCTTAGTCGTTTCATCGTTATAATCACGCTGCCTGTAAGAGAATGAGCAGCCGTCATCATCTTTCGTGACAGCAGCGACTAAATTGATGCTGCTAGTATTCCTGTTGTTACTGCTGTTGCTGCTGCTGCTACAGCCGCTGCTCTCGACGACGTTATTGTTGTTGTTGTTGTTATTGTTGTTATTGTCGTTCTGTCGTCTATAGCTGTCCTCGTCGTCATCGCCGCCGCCGCTGCCGCCGCCGCCACCGTCGTTGTCGTCCTCGTCATCGTCGTCGTTATCGTTATCGTCGTCGTCATCGTCATCGTCTCCGTCACCAGCAGCATTGTTAATGGCCCCGTCAACGTCCTCACTTTCATCGTCCTCGTTGTCCTCGTTATCGTCGTTTACTACGTCGTCGTTATCGCGTTCATTATTAGTTTCATTTTCGTCCTCGTCGTTAATTTCGTCATTGTCATCGTTGAAGTTCCTGTTGTTCTCCTCGTTATCATCGTCATTGTCGTCGTCGTCAACGTCCTCCACGTCAGCCCGATGACTAGCAATCGTTACCTCGACGGACGATGTTGCGCTGTGTGCGCGTGCATGTCCTGTAGCAGTGGTGAGCACCGTGCTGTTGCCGATAGGTGGCCTCCCCTTAGAAGACCTCGGCCAAAACCCGACACCTGTGATGGCGGACGACGACGAGGACGAGGAAGAAGATGAGGAGAGGGAAGATTCAGGACGAATACTTCCACTCCGCTTCTTTCCTTCGCGTTCTTCTCCTCCGATCAATTCGCTAAAATTCGAGCCTACGTTTGTTGTTCCTGGATTCGAATGTTGCTGTTGTTTCCAACGATGAAAGCCCCTCTGTGAAGAATGACGGTCGATACTAGACGTGTACAATGGTGAATAACACCTCCCAATGATATCCGCGTTTACGTCTCGAAGTAACGTTGACGACGATTCCAAAGTACGATCCCTTAAAGATGCGGTAGACGATGACAGGTACGAGGATGACGTTGACGATGTGTATCTTCCGCTGGAACCGGTGCTACTGATGCCGTTCGCCAAAGTACTGTATACACCTCCGCTAATCCCAGTTGTATCACTGCCGTATGAGGATGAAACAGACCTGTAATATTAGTTGGACGTTAATATTACGGAACGTAACATCCTACGCGTTCCTTTATTATTCGCTCGTGGCTCCTGGCCAAACGATTGCTTATACATATACGCATATATATTGTTATATATATAATATATACGTAAGCGAGTTAGCACAAGGATAGCATAATACCAAGTCTAACTCTTTTACTCTCCCTCCACATTCGTCTACGTATCTATTTCTGTGAAATATTTGATATTATAGGTATTGTTAGAAAAAATGTAATCACAAAAAGCTCACAAGAACAAAGTGCAATAAAAAATCTCATGCATCTAGTATTTTATTTATTGCAAACTAGTTTTACAAACTAGTAAGCATTATCTCGATCGACCAGGTTTAATTAGATCCAAATTTTGAGGTCAATCGACGTCGAAATTGACGAATTGGTAATGGTGAATTCACTACTTTCAACAACAAAACAATCAAATCCAATTAGAAATGAACAAGTTTTTGACGTGAGGTGTTTTCTTTCGAGCTATTTAAAGTGTGTCTTTATTGTTAAATCATGGGACGACAAGAATATGATAAATAAAAAGAGAAAAGATAATAGCGATTTTTAAGGTGAACGCTGCTTTTGCTGACAAGCCTTCCACGTGCAAAAGGCTCTTCTCACCTTAAAGGTGAGTATTGAGGACGACTGTACTCCGACAAGTAGCTCCTGCGGAGGCTGCTGGTCGTAGCTGATGAGTAGTAACTGCGAGCCGATCGAGGTAAAAATGAAATGATTTAACCTAGCCTTTCCCACAAGCACTTTTTTATATTTTTATTTTCTTATTTTGATATTGACTTTTATTTGTTGCACAAGCCTGACAGCCTTCACCAAAATAGCACTAAACCTTGCAATCTTTCCTAACAATGATTTATCAAAAAAATACGCGGGAAAATGTTTTTAAAGCAATGCCGGTATAAAAGAAAATTAAAATCTGCAAGTATTTATGATCGACACATTTATTTTCTACCATTGTATTCTACCGAAATTCTATCGTTTCTTGTGTGTTTTCTTTTTTTTAAATAATTCAATTAAAACGGGACGAACATACGTTACCATAAGTCAATAATTAAATACAAGTTTATATAACTTTATCATCGCGTATGCTGACGATTACGTTGACTATGCATTATGTAAAATATAAATTACAATGACTTATTTATTATGTATTCAAAAAATACTGAAATTGACGAATCATACACTGATTTACATCTAACTAAATATATACCGTCAATAAGTAAACACAAAATACATATTATATATATTTAATAATAATAATTCATTTTTAATCTAATTAAGTATTTGTTTTTTTTTTTTCATCATATTAAATAAAAGTATGCGAAAACAATTGATTTGTGTCAAAACTTGTGTTAAATCTTCCTATCAATGCTATTTTGGAAAATGTATAAAATGTTTTGCTTACCTTCCACTTTGACTATAAGAAGATCTTCTGCAATCAGAGACGTAGCTGGGTCGAATACTAGAAACCGAGGGTGATGGGGGTGATGCAAAACTGCTTGGATGAGTACTATCTCTTATGAAACTGCACCTGGGCTTTGAACTACTACTATTCCCGCTACTACTGGTTACTCCACTGGTGCTGCTACTACCACCACCACCACTATTAACACCGCCACCACCACCTCCGACACCGGACGTTGTTGTACTCGAAGACGTTGTTGAGCCACTCGAATATCGTCTGCTAGGTGAATGTGGTGCCATTGGACTGGTACTGTAAGACACAGCTACAGACCCTGACTGACCACCGCGATGATATGACATTGCAATTTTCTAGCTTGTCTTTCTTTTTTACTTTCTTCTTTTCCTATAATAAAACAGTTTTTATTAATTAATGCTAAAGGTGAAATTATATTGTAGTAACCCCAAAGTTTAATGCCCGTTATATACTGTACAATAAAGAAAAGTATAGTTATCCAATGTTGAACTGGTAATTATAATATTCAAAATTCTATTTTAATATATTGAACATTAAAGATTACTATGGTCATTCAACAAACTTTGAAATCAATTTAAAATTCAAATTTTCCAATTTACCATATTTCGTGTTTTAACTTTAAATTATAATATAATGTATACTAAAGATGATTATATATAGTCAATTTAAAATCTTTTCAATAAATATAAAAACTCAAAGCTTATAACTTAATATATCTCAATTAATACTTTCAAGATAAACTTATACTAATCCATACTAAAAATCACCTAACAAGATTCAATATGAATAAATTAATTTCTCCTAACACATTTCTAATAGATAAAACTGTATAAATTTCTAAACGAGTTCCAAGTTAACATAATTAAAATATAGGATTACAAGAATAAACGGAGAGAGGGAAGGAGACATTGATGGGCTTCGAAGACGATAATACTATTATACGAGATGGCGGATTATAATTCCGATTATGCAATCAATTCCTTAATAGCTACAATTCGTACTTTCCTATTCTTATCAGAAATTTATAAAATAACAATAATAATAATAACAAAAAAACAATAGATAAATATAAATTTATATATAAAAAGATCCCTCTACAAATAAATACAATTATATTGCAAAAATAAAGAACAACAAGATAATATTTTTTACCCCATTTTTAATGACCTAACGTTTATCCGCATTCGTAATACATGATTTACGGTATCGATCCAAGTTACGGGTCTCTATGTGAATATATATGTATAAACACATTAACATACTCAAGTAAAACGCACAGAAACACACATATGCATATACTATATATATATAATATATAAATTATATAATATAATATAATATATATGTACTTGCTATTCTTTTTCTATGTACTCTAAACTATATGCTAAACTATTTACTAAAGTATTTATTAAGCTTCTCGAAAAAAAAAAAAATAAATATATATGAAAAATCTAAAACGTACGTTTTACCGTTTAACTCAACACCAACTGATATAGGACAATCTTGTCGTCCAATCAGTATGTCATGCACGTGGCAATGCGACATACCTGTACATATGTACGTAGATAAACTATTTATTTGTTCTCAATATGACTTTAACTTTACACGAAGAATATTGTCAAAACTTATTCACAAATTTTCATATTTCTAAACTCGAACAATTTAGTTACATTTGTTTAATTGTACAATGTTTATATTTAGAAATGTTTTCTTATTGTTTGTACGAAATTGACCGTTTTTCTCAACAAGAGTTCTGTTGTTGTTCGTTTAAATATGAAAATTCAACAGTTAATAAACAATTAACATATAAAACGAATACACGTATGAATATATTTGAAACTTAACATCCTATCATAATACTAATAAATTTTCAATTAGAAATATTTGTACTTCTACTTTAATTACATAATATATTAGTATACAAGTTTAAAACGAGTATTTTATCGTATTAAACAGTTCGTAAAACAAAACAAATTGTTGATATTTAAGAAAAAAGCAAAACCTATAAAATCAGGAATTTAAGTAAAGTATATAATAGAGATTACTAATATGAAAGCAAAAGCAACCTTAATAATAACGCTTCCATATCATTTCTATCACGCAGTCGTACCATAAGCATAGACCAAATGTAATCGATCCTCTCCTCAACCTCTTACGATATGTACCTAACCATCTTTAGCTATCTTCTAAAACCTATTATTGTTCGAAATAAGAAATCCGAATTTACATGATGGAATAATAAACTGTAAAATATATCATAAAACTAGAAAAGTAACACGAAAATAGAATTTTTTGTTCTCCCCAAAACTTACTCAAATAATGTTTCTGATTAAAACAAAAAATTCACACATTCAAAAATCTTAAAAAAAAAAAAAAAATGGCGAACGACGGTTAAGTTAAAGGAGTCACACACACAACACACACACACACGCGCGCGCGCGTACGAAATAATGTATATATTCTAAATGAATAATTTGAAACGCACATTCCTTCCTTTCGTTTATATCGTCTAATGTCCTTCGTGACTAACGTATATGTGTTTATAAAAGTCAATAGTCTGATGCCATGAGACAATTTATCACACAATTTTACAAGAACAAAAATAAAAATTAAAACACTATTTTCTCCCCTCTCTTTTTTCTCTTGATCGTAATCGGTGTCGCTTCAAGTTGAGAAGACACGATGACCGATAGAGATACAGTATATATATATAGTTATGTATATTTATGTATATACATATATATACATATAAATAGTTAACTAGAACGATACTTTTCATGAAAAATACATGAAAAAAAAGAATTAAATCTGTACTCACGAATCGAGGGTAAACGCTGTTAAAAAATACAATTTAATGGGAAGAAAATGTTTTTCGGCACGTTCGTAAAACACTTTAAATATAGTATCGATCAAGAATAAGACTTCCTGCCTTTTTTCCTTTCTTTTCTTTCTTTCTTTCTCCTGTATAAATCGACTTCTATGAAATCTTCTTTTCTTCTTGATACCTTACGAGTTCGTTCTCTCTCTCACTCTCTCTCTCTAGGAAAAAAGAAAACCAAAAGCACTGTAGATGCGACGACGAGTCACGACGTCGGTTGTGCCCTGCCACGAACGAGAAAGAAAGAGAGAACGATGAGAGGGGGGAATGAGAAAGAAAAAGAGAAAGAGAGGTGGAAGTGAAAAGAGAAAGAGAACGAGTGACGTCATCATCGTCACGATAAATTTCGGGCAGATTCCTACTTCAGAGAAAATATCTCAATCATCCTTATATTTCTAATCTATTCAATAAATTTCAAAATAAAAAACGTAATTGTTTTCTTTTTCTTTCTTTTTGTGTTTCATTAATTATATATCAAAATATAATAATCGATTTATTTTCGATATCTAACTCCCCTTAATCACACGTTCAATCAAACTATTTACTTATTTACTCATATTACGTACACGCACCTTAACTAATTATTACAAAAGAAAAATATTACCTTTATTACCATATTGATTACTCTTTTAACTAGTTAATTTATTATTTAAAATATTATTTGTCTACGTGTGTTTGAACACGGTCGAAAAATTACCTTTTTCTTTCAAATATGATATGTACCTTTTTCGTGACGGACGGAAGTTTTAGAACATTACCGGAAGAACGTTCACGACGAGCATTCCGGATTTTCAGATGCGAGCGACGCCTCCTCGACTTTTAAGGTTCGTCCACGAAGCTAGGTTCGTCAACTTCCGCGTTGACAGCCATATTCTCTTTCTACGATCATGACACTTCGAGAGATAATAGATTCGACTATGTCTTTATATCAAGTCCTTTTATCCCATGCGCCATCTTCCATGCTTTTGTTCTACTAAATAATAAGACTCTAATAATAGGCGGCAATTTCAAATTCATTTTTACATATTAATGTTGATCAGTAGTATTTTGTTTAATTAAATAATCGGTACATACGAATATCTTTTTTTTTTATATATAAATATTAATTTATCAATATTTGAAATAATTCCGAGATAACAGATTAATATTTTATTACAAATGCATACTGATTATAAATTTTTTAAAATATTGACTAAAACAAAAAATAGCTTTTTAAATCCTTAAAACACTTTTTAATCATATTACATATATATCTTTAATATGTGTTATTATTTTTATTATTAATCATATGAGTAGTTACTTATAGTTTTTTCTTATGTAGATATTTTCATTTACTACTATGTCATTTACATTTTGTTAAACGTTATAATTTTTTTATTTTTTAGAGACATATTGTTGTTATATTCTATGTAACATTATTTACATATATGCCCGCGTATGCAAACAAACACACACACAACCTTACAAATCTCACAACTAACTTTTTAAATGTATTGTAATAATTGTGCTTTTTTTTGTTTGACACTATAATTCTAAAACAATCTCAAATAAATAATATAACTTTGTATTATTTGTTTTTTATTTGTGGTGGTTTATAGTTTTTATTCCAATTCTTTGCCAAGAAAGAAGCTATAGGACTTGTTTTAGGTGGAATCAAAGCTGCTGCAACATATCTGTTTTCTACATTTACAAAATTGAATATGCTACATGCCTGAGACACAGGCAAAATTTCAGTATTTATATTTAAATATTTTGTCGTTTCTTTCAGATTAATTAGAAATTTGTGGTCATAATTGCTCTCTAATCCAATTATTAATAAATCCAATTTAGGTTCTAAAATGCTAAACAGTATAAGGGAGTCTTTGTTTATATCTTTTGCGGATGCAACATTCCAAAATAGTAATGATTTGGAAAATATAATTATAGGTCCGATCATTTTGATACCATTGTTTAAAGTAAATCCTGTCTATTTGAAAAGAAAGAAAAGAAGACTCTACGTTATATAATGAAAGTAAGATGTAATAATTGAAAATTTATAAACGTACTTCATTATAATCACTTATCAACAGCAAAGACTGCTCATTTTTATTGAGTATGGTTACTGTTGTTTTTCCTGGTCCTTCATAAGAATGTCCGTTTACATTTTGCGAAAGATGTAAATTTCTATGAAAAATCAATGAGAAAATATTTTCATGGTTATAACATAATATATTTCATCTTTGTTATACTTATCGTATATAATAAAATATTATTAAATTGACTTTATATATTTTCTATTACTTTTTACAAAAATAATTCTATTACCAACCTTATATTATGAAACACTTTAGAATTGAAAAGTTTTTTAAATGCAAACCTCATTTCATCCAATAGAAAATTGAATAATTTACTGAATAATAAATGTTTGAATAATCTTTGGAGGTTATAAGAAAAGAATCTAGATTTGTCTCTTGACCGCTTAAAATACACAACAACGGAGCTATATACAAGGAGGACGATCGAGATACGCGTTTTCGTTGAATTTGTGTTGTTGAAAATGACTAAATATCGAGTACGATAATTATCCACGAGGGCGGCGGTGATGTTCTTAAGTTTAGATTTAAGTACATGTGATTTTATAAATAATAGTTCTCTTTGATGTTTTTGTTTTAATTACGAAGCTTCGTTGTTTTAATCACGAAGCCTTAATTTTTTTACAAATGTGAATTGTAATTGAATTTTATGTTTAAAATGGTGAAATATTTTGTTGTGGTGGATTGCATTAACAGTAATGAAAACAAGTCAGATCCAGCGAATCGACGCGCTCTCTAGTGGCAATCGAAATTGTCCTTTCATTTTGAATATGTAGCCACATTTATAACACTAAGATCGTCCTCCTCGTATACAGGCTCCATGTGCACACATACAACATAAGATATATATACATATATATTTATGCATAGAATCAATGTGTATACTTATAGACCCAACATGGACGTTTATTCTAGGAACTATATAGCAAATAATTATATACTTGACACATTAATTATATTATTAAAAAAGTAATTTTAAAATTTATTTTCATAAATAAATAAAAAATAATTTTCTAATATTTATATATATAGATATGTTTTTTGTCGTAAAACAAATAATGTACTGAATAAAACATTACTGCCATCTATATTTAAAAATATCTGTACTTCTCACATTTAAAACGCTTCGAAGAAAAACTAATTAAGTACAACTCATATATATATAATATTTAATTTAATTTAAACACACACACGCACAAAATATATATATATATATAAATATATGAATAACTAACTTACAAAATACAATAGTTCTGCATTATAATTATATTACAGAAAATTGTAAGTGAAATCAACCAATGAGAGTTAAGCATCGAAGAAACGATACTTCCGGTATCGTATACTGCATTTAGCTCGTTCTATTCTCATTCATTTCGTTTCAAACTCGCGACTATGAAGCATGGTTGCTCAGAAACTTTGGTCGACAGCAGCGTGGTGTATTCATTGGTAAGAACATTCTCGCTACTTATTATACGTTTAAGAATCTAGCTTCATCCACGTATATTATTTGATGCTTTATTTATAAAATAGTACGTTATTATAAAATAGCTTCTTTACATTCAATTTAATAATATATTTTTTGCCCAACACATTTTTAAAAGTATATATTTCTGCACGAAACATTTATGATGATGAAGACATTTTCAGTCTCGTTCGTATGATTACTTCTTGATTATGATCTTCATATGCTGCTGATTTTTTAATCGAATATTAAATGTTCTTGCATAAGAATAGAAAATTTCTTTTTTTGCGAATTAGTTTCTTTTTTATATCGTTCTAGCAATCGTATATAAGCTGAACGTTTACTTCGCACCTTTATAATGGCGATAATAAAGCTTCTTCAGTTTGAGTGGCTTGCACCAATACTGGAAAATGTTTACTGCAAAATTTGTTCTTAACCACGTTAAAATTGTAGTGAGTATTTGTTCGTTTTTTATTATTTTTTTTTTTTTTTTGCGAATCGTTTTATTTATTTCTAAACCTCATTTTTTGTTCAACTTCATTCTAACTGCGTTTCATTATATTTTATAATAATACATATATTTATTTGTCTAGAAAATTCAATAACAAACTATATATATATATATATCATTTATATTATATCGACTTAATAGTATGATAAAAAATGATGAAAAGATACTGCCCCAGTCTGAATACTATGAATGAGTAGTTTTTTCTGATTTTATTAAATAAAATTTGTCCTCTTTCTTTTTTTTTTTTGGTTATAGCTACTTGCAAATTTATATGTATATTTTATTTGTAGGCGAATATCTCCGATAATTAATTTCTACATGAATATGTTTGCGAACGATGGAACTTTTACAGACTGCGACAGCAGAAAAACCATTAGAGGTAAATATTGTGATATTTTCCATGTAATATATAAAATATTTTTCTATATGATGACTTAATTAACGTCCCAGTCAATCGGATTATTAATGATGAATGTTAGAGCTGAATTTTATACAAATAAAATATTATATGAATCGTAAAGTTGCACACATATGTTAAGTATAAATATATATTTTAGTTTTTACAGTATATGACCAGAAAATTGGTTGACTGATAGAATACATTAGATTGAATTGATACTACAATGTTTTTGAGTTAAAATAAGAAAGATTGATGATTCACAATCTACAATAATGTATGGAAGTTATGGAAGTACCGTAATAAGAGCATGGAAGAAAGAAAAAGAATCAAAGAGTAGAGAATATAAAGTTCGTCGTGAACTAAATTAAGGTAAGGTTTGGAGCACTATTAACCAATATTAATACCAACATTTTTATGTTGACTATGTTTTCTTTAACGTATTTTACAAATTTTATATAATTAAATGATGATCGATTAAGTTATCCCTGTCTTACATTAGTAAATGGTGATAAAATGTGTTCTCTGATAATTAGCTTTTTTACTTTAATAATTTAAATATTTAAGTATTTTTTAAATGTAACAAAGAGGAAATTTTCATTTTAGATTAAAGAAATATATTTTGCATCTTGCGTTTGGGGATTGCATCTGGATTACAATGTAAGTAAAATTATAATTGTATATATTAATTTGCATCATTTTATCATGATGATTTAAAACAAGCATATGTCTGATATATTTTTATGAAGTCAATTATTATCTGATATATCAAAAACTATTAAATATATGATCTACAATTGAACATAATTGTAAATGTGTAATGTTTGTTTTATTGCAGATTATTTGAGATTAAATCATTGAAAAGGGTTACGACAACATTTTTTATTCTAAAAGGTTAGTACGCATATGAAAAAGATTTCGTGTTGTCTCTTATAAAGTTATTAAATTACTATGATGTTAAGTAACTAATGTATACGCTATAATGAAAATCCATGACTTACAGCTTGCCCTCACTGAGTTATTTTCAATTACCGCAAAAATATATCTTTCATTCCTATTAAAAATTTCAGATTAATATTTGCTTTTTTTGTTCCAGTAATGTTCTCAAGATTCAAAGAAATTATACAAATTCAGTGCAGAACCATGCTAAGACATACGTAATATTGTAAGTAATTAACGATTCAAAAAAATTATAATTTATTAAATATTTAATATAATGCATGATGCTCAACAATATACGCTATGATTCCTAATGATAGAAATTATTATCCTGAAATGAAAAATAATTTATAATATTAATTATTTCTTTTTTTTAGATTATACACTAATATTTTTATTTTCGTTTAAGGAAGCTGTCATCTCAATTGTACGAGTATTAATAATATACAAGAAGCCACAAAGCACAGTATGTGGGATTGTATGCAGAAAAACAGTGCATAGAAAATCATCAGTTAATTTTAATGCTGTTAGTAGAAGAGTGCGTAGATCTTTGTAAAAAGAGATACTATTTGATGAAATAAAATATTAAACATGAAAGATGCTATTACATACAAGATGTTTATCGTAATGTTACACGTAGAAGGAATATAAATGGAAAAATACTCTAAATTGGAAAAACACAAACTAAATCGACAAGGACGTCACTAGTACCTACGTTAATTATACTGTGATGCAACGATTACCGCCAAATTTAACACTAATTAAAGTGGATTATGATTATTATTAATTCATTTTATATAATTTTTGTAAAAAATTATTATATAGTTTATTTTATGCGCGTAATAACTTTAATTATATAAATAATAATACAGATCTAATAAAAACTTTGCATTTTAATCAATCATACTGTTCAGTATAATATATACCACATTTTGTATTCAATTATATATAATTCCTAATAAAATCTTTCTCCTGTGTGTATTATACATGTTTGTGTGTAATTTACATTCTAATCAGATAAGATAATCGTAAAATTAAATAATTAAACATAGTAAACGGACCTAAAAAAGATATTTTCTAGTTTTTGAACACCCGTTTTTGAGATGATTCTGAGAAATTTAATTTGAAAGAAACGTTTAATCTATAGCGTTACAATTTTGCAGTTATATTTATACACGTCAAAATAACTTCTCAAATTTTGTCAAAAGCATTTTTATTGAAAATTATACATTTTACAGAATATTACGCACATCATGTAGCGAAAAATGTTTATCTTTTTTTAACTGATTGCAGCCGTCTTTAGAATCTTAAACAAACGAATTTTTGTCGTTGAACGAGGAAAAATTAAAAAAATAAAGAAAAAAATGGATAATTTAGCGGCGCTTGAAAAGAAGTACTCCGATTTTTATAAACATATTTTCACCGTCAAACGATGGCTTGACACGTATTCTATACATATCTGCAAAATTGCAAGTCAACCGATCAAGTAGTTTCTGAAAAAATGCACGCACGCATGCACGATTTGAAAAATGTTTGAAAAAAAAAAAAGAACGTGTTTAAAGTTTCTCATGCAGTTATAACTTCTATGGGATTGTGTGTCCGCTAAATTTTCGTATCTTGATTACTGTAACGAATTTTATTTTGAAATTTTCAGGACCCTGTTTTAAGACAGACCCCAAATTATAAGAATATGCACAAAAAAAATCGATTTTTTGACCAGACCAACTGGAATATCCCTTTCAAGATTGGGATATCCTTTTATAATTAGATCATATTTACAATAACATAAATGAAACATATATATAATATATTTGAAAATATTGTACTTAATTAAAATAATCTCGTGGGCTGTTATTAACTATACACTTATTTTCAACAAATAACATATTTAATATATATAAATAAGCACTATTGGACATATCTAAATGACTAAATCCTTGAAAAATCTAAATAACAAAGATTAAATAGTTTCTTTTTTTTTTTTTTATGTCTTTTTTATGTTTGCTATATAATATATAGAAACTTATATAAAATTAATATTTATAATAAGAGAAAACAAAAGTAAAATATATAATGCCACGAGTTGTATATGTTATTTCATTACACAATGTAGATCAACTTTTATTATACAGTTGTAATAGAATTCTTTCCCATTTCTTTTTCATATTTTTTTTTTACTAATCACAAATATTTGATATTACTAATTTTACAATTAAAAATTATTTATATATGCACAAACACATCGTTTCATGCATAACATTTTATAAAACCGTGGTAACTCTCATATTATGGATTCAGAATCCAAATAATTTACAAATAATATTAATTTTTACAAAAGATCAAACAATATTTTTCCTAATTTTCATTTTTGAAGACTAAATTATAAAATAAAGTTTCCCCACTGCATGATTCGATATTCCAAATATGTGCAAAAACACACAAGGCAAAACCATCTATTTTATTTATACTTATAACTCAATTTTTTCCTCATCTAAGAAGACATACAAAAATTGCGTAAATATGCCCAAAATTTAATAAATGGATACAATTCAGGGTGGCCAAATAAATGCTGCTTTTTATAACTATTATGTTAAGTTATGGCAAAATTAAAACTAAAAATAGTGTCATGTATGCTATAGTAAGAAGATGAAACATGATTTTAAAGTTCCAAATACAATAATTAACAATTAACGTTACAATGATCGTAGTAATGAGTTACTGTAACCAATTTGGATTTTTACCTCAATTGTTCATTCATAAGAAATTTATGTATTTTATACGTGATTATAGAATTATTATCAGATGTATCATACAGAGCATTCTGAAGATTAGTATATTCTATTGCAAGTAGCTACTGTAGAATCGAGTTAGACCTGGACATTAATAATGAATTATTATGAACTTAAGATTCCTCTGCATAAATAAATTAGTAACATTGAATTTTTATTACTTGTATAATTATCTGTATTAAGAATGTTATT
Source organism: Polistes canadensis (assembly GCF_001313835.1). NCBI lineage: Eukaryota > Metazoa > Arthropoda > Insecta > Hymenoptera > Vespidae > Polistes > Polistes canadensis. The sequence goes on from NW_014569833.1 coordinate 157,864, forward strand.
AAAAAAGAAACATAAATAGATAATAACAATTAAATTTATCTTAATTTAAATACGATAGTTATTAATAATAAATTTGATAACATTCTGAGACTATTTATAGGCACCAATTTTCAAAATACCCTGTATAGGTACGTAATATATTGATGAGAGGCCCAATGAATCGAGTACCATATTGCGCTAGTGTGAACATAGTTCTCAGATTTACAAAATTTTTTTATACAATAATGATTATTCAGATTCAAGGAATAATATATAGCTCAAGGATGCAATTTGTATAATATAGAAGGTTTGTATAAAATAGAACACTGTAATATTCAGATGCCCTTCAATAATGTTGACCACTTAATATTTGATTATTATATTGTCCATTTATTAACATTTCTATTTCCCAGTTTAATTTTTCACTGTTCGGCTTTTTCTTTACCATCCTTTTTTCTTTTCCAATAAAATTTTTATGTTGATCCTGCCAAACAGACAGGACTAGTATATTATATATTTCAATAGTTTTCAACTTTTAATCAATAGTCTGCACTTACTTCATTTACATTCTTAATTTTATATATGTGTATATATATATATATATTTATATTAATACATATTAATATATATATATATATACATATATATGTATTAAAAATATTTACAACTTTATTCGCAGTTTCGTCATTTTCGTTTACTAAAACTTTCCCTACTCCAGAGCAAGGAAAAATTCTTTTAGAAAGTATTTATCCATTTGCACTGTTTTTAGATGTACTTGACTTTTTCTCATATAGTCCACTACTTCTTAATTTCAGTTATAACTGAATTATTTCCACAATTTAATTATTTTCTGGATTTGCTTCCTTCTCTCCTTCTCCATCTCCTTCCTCACGTGTCATACCTTCCATAGGAGCTGGAGTTTCCTCTATATTTTTAATATTAGTTGATAATTGATCAGTGGTTGTTATCACCGATGGAGGTCCATTTTGTGCGGCACCTTGTGGAAATCCTGTTTCTGCTGACACTAAATGTGATGGCATATGTGGAGACGCTGTTTGAGATTTTCTACTTCTTTCACCTTTACGCCATAAAGTGATTTCCTATCAGATCAAAAAAGAAAAATCAAAACGAAGTTACCATAATTAATAAGGGAATATATCGAATTATAAAAATAAGTATACACGTGACTCAACATACTTGCTGTTTAAAATATCTACGATCTTCCTCATCCATTAGAACTAAATTGAGAAAGTATCTAACGCTGAATTTTTTATTAATATCACGCATTGTAGGAGCTAAATCATACCCTGCTAGAAATACTCTAATGGGTATAGATTCTCCGCGTACTGGAGCACCATCCATAATTTCATATTTAGCTATCGTTTCATTTTCTGTAAATGTATGTGGCCCTGCAAATATATATTCTAATTATAACTTTAGTAAAACTAATGATATACAAAAATAATTGTATATAAAAATAAAATTATTTCCTTCCATTTATGGCATGCTTATAAATTGTACAAAATCATGAATAATGATCTATTCGCTATACGGGGCAAGACAATTTATTAATATGGTTAAATATATTAGAACATAATGAAGACTAGAAAAATATACTAATAAGAAATAGCTGATATTATTTTAATGATATTGAAAACTCAAATTATCAATATGAAGTAAAATAGTTTTAAAACATTGTATATGTTTATTATTATTATATATATATATATATATAAATATTTTACCATATTAATTAAATCAAAATACCCTGTAAAATATCTTAGTAAATTGCTGCTAGAATATTCTATACCAGAACCAGTTGTTTCCCGTTTAATAATAGCGATTTCCATATGCTTAATTTTAATTCTGACCAATAGAAAGTATATTTTACCCACGATAACATCTTTTAAGTGATATCTAGAAACAAAATTATATTAATAAAAGATCATGTATTCTAATCATTTTATAATACATGAAATTGTTAATTTCTTACTTGCTTTTGTTGTATTCAAATTCAATATGCAGGCATTCTTCTATTCCGACTTCCATTTTAATAGGATTGTTCATATCAGGATAGGAACTAAGCGTATGTACAACTAGTTCGAGTTCTTTAACAATGTCACTAAGTCTTCGAACAATTGTCACTTTGAGAAAGTATCTAAGCCGCACATTAGAACCAGTATAACTTTCATAAGGCTTCTCAACATTCGCAAATTCAAACGTATATACAGTATTATGAGTCAATTCACCAGGCCTGGTTAACTCCTTTACCAGATTAATAAACTCATGATGATTACCTCTGTCATAGTATAATTCAATCTGCCCAATGAATTCCACTTTAACACCTTGATGTTCCAGCTTACCAGCTTTTCTTAAACTAATGGTAATCTAGAAGCAATGAGAAAATAATCCTATTATGTATGTAACGGTAGAATACATTACCTAAAATTAAATTACTTGTGTAACATAATATAACACACGTTGAATAATACTGACCATTTTTTTACAAGAAAATTATACACGCAAGACTTCACTTACACATATTTATTAATATAAGATAAAAATATCAAAAATATATATTAGTAGTTAAATGATATTGTAATACATTATTTAATATACATATATTGAGACAGTTAACATCAAATGATAGTTATAATCGAATACAGTACATTTGAATAGGAAAATTTTGTCAAGTATTGACAGTTAATTATTACGCTTTGACATTTAGGACATATACTTTCAAGTTACATACACATACCACATTTGGATACTCGAATATCTTGTGATAATAGAATAATAGGCTGATAATTTTATCAAATGAAAACTCCTACCTTTCCAGATATTGCTTCCCCATCATAATAAAGCAAATGATGTTCTTTCTTGCCATCCTCAGATTTGATATCTGCTGTCTTTCTGGTCTCTGCACCATCCAAAGTAATGTCTATGTCAGCAGACTGACCGAATCCAAAGAAACTCTATAAAAAAAAATATTATACATATATATATATATAGGTCATAAGAATATTTTGAAGAAATTGAAAATAATTTAATATCGAATCGACGCTTAGAAGAAAAAAAAAAGACGTACCATTTTTTTGTGTTTAAAAAGGGGTGTACTCTTCTAGAGATTCACACGTTACACCACTTTTGTATTCACGCAGATTAAACAAACTTTACAAGGTCAATGGAAAATCCTACAGCGCAACATTTTTTTCTTTAATGTAGATTATGAAAAAAGTGTGGTTATTTTTTTACTTTCTCTCAAAAGTCCAGTAGTAGCACCAGTAGCCAATATGGCTGCCTGCTGCCCCCACTCTCTCCATTTAATATCAAACCACGGACACCTATTGTTAGAATTGCGTATCGCGTATTAAATGTATTACTTATTACACTAACCTAAGAGACCAACTATGTAACAAAAAAAGGGAAAAAAATCCCTAGAATTAGATAAATTATTTGTGTCCAGCATAATTTAATGATTGAACGTTGGTAAGAAAATAATCAAAAAATCGGGAAATTGAGTTTACACGTGATTACTATAAGACAAAATTTCGACCAATGAACTTTTAGATAAAGAAGCGTATGTTTTCATTCATTACTTGTTGTATGTAATCACTTGTAAGAAGTGAACGTGGTGAAGCGTGAGAATATAATTGGTATTTTTAAAAAAGGTAAATCGAGGAAGTGTTTTTTGTTTATTATATACGCGAGAGAGATAGAGAGATACACACATAGTCTTTCATATTAAATTTATAATTTAAACTGACTGAGTGTGTAGAATTATACACGTGTTTTGTATGTAAGAAAGTATACTTTGTAAGATGTCAAATATAAAAGATCTTATTATATTTTTTTTTTTAGAATAGAGATTGTTTCATCATCGGAATAAAATGTTTAATCAAACTGGCACAATACGATCAGGAGCAACTACATTGGCTAATCCCATGCAAGATTTCGAGGTTGTTTCACCGCCAGATGATTCCATTTCTAGTTTAAAGTTCAGTCCTGCTGCATTGCAACAGAATTTTCTGGTTGCTGGCTCTTGGGATTGCAATGTTCGATGTTGGGAAGTGGAACAATCTGGTAAAACAGTTCCCAAATCAATACAATCTATGGCTGCGCCCATTCTAGATGTTTGTTGGAGTGATGTAAATATTATTCTTTATAGATGCATTATACCGATATTAACTAACTAGTGTATAGTGAGCAATAATACTTTTCTTTTTAAATTAGGATGGAACCAAGGTATTTATGGCTTCGTGTGATAAAACTGCTAAATGTTGGGATTTAGCTTCGAATCAAAGCATTCCTGTAGCAGCTCATGACGCTCCTATCAGAACTTGTCACTGGATTAAAGGAACTACATACTCTTGTTTGATGACCGGTTCTTGGGATAAAACATTAAAAGTTGTTGATTGTTTTAAAATATTTTATATATTGTGTATTAAGACATTTATATTATTATTTATTTATTATTTTATATTTTTAGTTTTGGGATCTAAGAAACTCAAAACCAGCAATGACGCTTAATTTACCTGAAAGATGTTATTGTGCTGCTGTGGTACGTATTTTACATTTTTTTAAAATAATTATTCAAAGTGTATGCGCTTTAACTGTCTATTATTTTTAATAATGAAAATTATTAAAAGGATTATCCTATGGCCGTGGTAGGAACAGCAGGTCGTGGTTTAATTGTATATCAATTAGAGGGAAGTCCACGTGAATTTAAGCCTGTTGAATTAAGTTTAAAATATCAGTATCGCTGTGTAGCCATTTTTAGAGATAAAAAAAAAATACCTACCGGATTTGCTATTGGAAGCACAGAAGGACGCGTGGCTATACATCATTTGAATCAAACTAGTAAAGACAATTTTACTTTCAAATGTCACAGGATAAATGCATCTCCAAATGGTTACCAGGATATTTATGCTGTTAGTACGGTGATATAAATTAAGTAAAGAATATTTGAAACTAGACTTTATCTTTTTTTTTTATCGTTACAGGTGAATGATATAGCGTTTCATCCTGTTCATGGTACGGTAGCTACTGTAGGTGCAGATGGTACTTTCGGTTTCTGGGATAAAGATGCTAGAACTAAGTTAAAGTCATCAGAACCAATGGAACAGCCAATTGTTCGTTGCTGTTTTAATCATAATGGACAAATATTTGCTTATGCAGTTTCTTATGACTGGTCGAAGGTATGATTTCTTTTTGTACAAATAATTTTTTATATTTTATTTACAAAGAGACTTTACGGTTGTGTCCTTACGAATTTTAACGAGCTTTGGTATATTAGTAGTATACTACTAGGGTGTTATCATGGTAAAGTATTTCATCCTAACGCGAAGCCAATTTTGAGAAAAAAGCTTTTAAAGTTTTGATTTTTTTATATACATGTTTATATTATCTTAAATGCGATAGTTAATCAAGTGGTTCGCTAGCTTATGTAGTAGTGTTCTCGCTTCTCATGCTGCTAGCTAGTGTTCGATCCTTCATCGGTAAAGTTTTTTTTTAATAATTTTTTTCTATCTGTTTTTTCAAATTGTTTTTTCATAGTTCTTAATTTTTAAATATATACAGGAAAGAGAAAATTATTTATTACAAAAAAATTAGAAATAATAAATTTTTTAACATCTTGCACAAATTATAAAGGAAAATTGATTTTACTTGAATTACAGTTAACATTTTATTTTTTAACAGGTATATGAAAATAGATAAATCTTCAATATATTAACAAATAACAATCCTATATATTCTACTCATTAACAATTTCATGTATAATTTTTTTATATCCATGAGTTTTAAGATTTATTGTACATTTATTAATATTTATTAAACGCAGGTTTCAGAGTGATAGTTATCGTAAATCATTCAAAACAATAAAGTTTTTGACATCTTGCGTAAATAATAAACGAAACTTTAATCCTTGAATAACAGTTACCATTTTATTTTTTAACAGGTATATTATGCATGAAATAGTTAATAATTAGAATATTTGCGATTGTTATTTGTTAGTATATTGAAGATACCTTTTCATATACCTGTTAAAAAATAAAATATTAACTGTAATTCAAGTAATCAATTTTCCTTTATCATTTGTGCAAGATGTTAAAAAATTTATTATTTCTAATTTTTTTGTAATAAATAATTTTCTCTTTCCTGTATATATTTAAAAATTAAGGATTCTGAAAAATCAATTTGAAAACAGATGGAAAAAAATTATTAAAAAACGTTTCCCCATAAAGGGATCGAACACTAACTAGCAGCACGAGAAGCGAGAACGCTACTACATAAGCTAGCGCGCCATTTGATAAACAGTCGAATTTAAAATAATATAAACATGTATACAAATAAATCAAAACTTTAAAAGTTTTTTTCTCAAAATTGGCTTCGCGTTAGGGTGAAATACTTCACCACGATAACACCCTACTAGTATACTACTAATATACCAAAGCTTGTTAAAATCCGTGAGGGCACAACCGTAAGGTCTCCTTATTAGATAAACATTCATAAATTATAATCTTTTTTTGCATTACAGGGTCACGAATATTACAATCCAGCAAAAAAGAATCGTATATTGCTTAGGCCATGTTATGAGGAATTAAAAGCGAAAGGAACGCCATAATTTGGATTAAAATTTTATTAGCAATTTCATTATAAGTGCTTATAATTTTAATATTTCTGTCCGATAATAAATTATATTAATGAATATAACTGTTACAGAGTTTTGGATATAAACCACAATAAGTGATTTAATTAAATATAAATTTGCATATTTGTTTTATTGTTAAATTTATTTTTAATTATTTTACTATCGTTATTTTAGAGTAAAAAAATAAAAAATATTGATACAATTAAATATATTAAGAATTAAAGTTATTGCTACGCATACGAGCGAACGTCAAACAAATCCGGTTGCCATAAATCATCTAATCCTTTTTTTATAAATATAAAACTATTTTTTTATATATCCTTAGAGATGTAATATTATATAAGCCTAAAAAGTTAATAAACAATATTTAATAGCTTGTAAAAATATTTATAATGTATTTGTCAATAGATTTACTACATTTGTATATGCTATGAAAGGAGAAACGATGAAGGGGAGCCCCTTCTATTGATTTTTGGACTTCCTCGAAAAGATAAAAAGAAACAAGAGGATGGGCGAGCAATGGTATAGGTATCGGACTACCGACCAGTACACTACGCTACATAACTCTACATATTCTCTTCGTTCTTCACATTAATTCACATTAATTCACATTAATTCACATTAATTCACATCATTTGTATTCAGTATAAAGTATTAATTTTGTTCTCAATCAGTTAATCAATCGTATAAAAATAGCATCACAATCTAATTATCCAAATTATCACCAGTTTTTGTCTTAACTCTCTGTGAATTCGTGTGTATTATTATGTAAATAAAATATCTTGATTAAATACTGCGACTATATATGGGTCATTCCATGTCAAATCGACAAATTTTTTACCTGACCCCCTTTGATTTCGCTGAAAATTTTCTATCTTTTTCTACCCCCCGAAAG
>NW_014569833.1:166234-168697 GCF_001313835.1 Polistes canadensis
AAAATAACTTTCGGGGGGTAGAAAAAGATAGAAAATTTTCAGCGAAATCAAAGGGGGTCAGGTAAAAAATTTGTCGATTTGACATGGAATGACCCATATATACATTGTCACATACTAACGTATCATTGGCTCTCCACTAGAGAATCAATGGCGTCCCGGCAGCGTATTAATGGCGTTCCGAAAACATATCAAACCGTTTGCATCACAAAAACACCGGAATCAACTGGCTGTTAGTCAGTTATGCAATAATTATTAGCCTTGGCTACTTTTTACAACAATTAATACGTATGCGTATATACATTGTAACATAATAATGTAATACATATTTTACAAAATGTGTAGAGCACAAAAATATGCATGGAAAATTGTATAAAGCATGTGTTTAAAGGAAATAATCTACTTAATCAATAAAAGTTAAGATTAAAACGATCTGATTTTAGCATTTTATCATTTTTATGTAATTGTTTAAACTAATGTACATTTGTTTAACATTTCTGTGCAGCAGTGACATCGGAGAGGGGAAATTTTCATCGAAAAGAATATCACATCGAAATCATTTAATATTTAAAGTNGGAAATTTTCATCGAAAAGAATATCACATCGAAATCATTTAATATTTAAAGTGTGTACTTACATCTAATATAAAATTAATTTAAATCTATTAACCCGAAGTATAAAAAAGTTTTACCTAAACATCTTAAATAAAGTGCAAAGATGCACTATTTTCAGCATTGCATTTTTTGACATTTTATAAGAATTTGCAAATCGATTATTAACTTGAATAAGTATTTTACGTGTAGGACAAGGAGTGTAATTTAATTTAAAATAAAGTTCATTGAAATTTGATCACTCTAACTATAAAAAATATTGACGAGAACGTTTTAATGATATGAAAGATATGTGCGAAAGATTTGCACTTTACACCATTGCATTCTCTAAGATTTTAAGTATTCAAAACGTGAGACTTCCAGCTTAAAAAAGTATTGTATGTGTAGGGCAAAAAGTGTACTTGAATATAGAATAAATTTGATTGAAATTTGATCACTCTAATTATAAAAAATATTGACGCAAAAACGTTTCAGACAAATATGTGTAAAAGATATGTACTTTACAACATTGCATTCTCTGGGATCTTAAGTATTTAAAACGCGAGACTTACAGCTTGGAAAAGTATTGTTCGTTTAGGGCACGGACTGTATTTGAATTTAATGTAAAGTTTATTAAAATTTGTTTACTCTAACTATTAAATATATTACCGAGAACGTTCCTAAGATATGACAACTACGTGTGAAAGATATTTACTTTTCAGCACTTCATTCTATGGGATTATAAGTTTTTAAAACGCGAGACTTTTATCCTGGAAAAGTATTGTTCGTTTAGGGCACGGACTGTATTTGAATTTAATGTAAAGTTTATTAAAATTTGTTCACTCTAACTATAAAAAATATTAACAAGAACGTTCCAAAGATATGACAGCTATGTGAGAAACATTTGCACTTTACAAGACTCCATTCTATGTGATTTTGAGTATTTAAAACGCGAGACTTTCAGCTTGGAAAAGCATTGTTCGTTTAGGGCACGGACTGTATTTGAATTTAATGTAAAGTTTATTAAAATTTGTTCATTCTAACTGTTGCGACCGACGCCTTAATCGGTACTCCAGTGGTTTTTTATCGTGAGCGAAAATGCCGTCACGTGTGAATCGAGATTGTATATTTGGTGGGAATGAGGATAGGAAACTAAATTCAAAATAAGCTCAATATTTTTGAGCCCAGCTAGTACTAAATAGTAAACTTTATTTGGCTCGTCAGGGAAAAGCCTTTCGGCATAAAAACGCAGAAGAATTCTGGCCACGTGTAGGACTGCCTTTGTCCTTTGTTGCTGGCCGAACTTACAAGGAGACTTTACGGTTGTGCCCTCACGGATTTTAACGAGCTTTGGTATATTAGTAGTATACTAGTAGGGTGTTATCGTGGTAAAGTATTTTATCAAAATGCGAAGCCAATTTTGAGAAAAAAGCTGTAAAAGTTTTGTTCTTTTTGTATACCTGCTTATATTATCTTAAATGCGACTGTTTATCAAGTGGCGCGCTAGCGTAATAGTAGTAATTTGTTCGCTTCTCGTGCTGCTAGTTAGTAGTTCGGTTCGGGGGAAGTTTTTTTTAATAATTTTTTTCTATTTGTTTTTAAATTGTTTTTTCATAATTCCTAATTTTCAAATATATACAGGAAAGAAAAATTTATTTATTATAAAAAAATTAGAATTAATTTAATTATCAATATTCTTGTCCCAACAGTATATTAATATATAAGAGTTTCAAAGGGAAATTAAAGACATTTAATAAATTTGATGAACAATTTATTATGACCTTGTTGAACGTTTCGTCCCTTACTGGGGACTTCCTCAGCAACTACAAATTTTTTTAATTATGACTTGTTAAAAAGATATATAAACATTACAATA
>NW_014569833.1:170027-176968 GCF_001313835.1 Polistes canadensis
AAGTTTATTTATTGTAATGTTTATATATCTTTTTAACAAGTCATAATTAAAAAAATTTGTAGTTGCTGAGGAAGTCCCCAGTAAGGGACGAAACGTTCAACAAGGTCAKAATAAATTRTTCATCWAATTTATTAAMTGTCTTTAATTTCCCTTTGAAACTCATATATATTAGAATTAATAAATTTTTTAACATCTTGCACAAATTATAAAGGAAAATTGATTACTTGAGTTACAGTTAACATTTTATTTTTTAACAGGCATATAAAAATAGATAAATCTTCAATATATTAAGAAATAACAATTGTATATATTCTAATCATTAACTATTTCATGTGTAATATCAGTTCGTGTATCTTCGTTGATTAACGGTTATTCAACTGAATTCGGTATAATTCGTTACTTTTCAATTTTATCCGTTACAAGTGCAATTAATGTACATGTATACAAACGCACAAAATGTGATAATAATTTAAAATAATTATTAAATGATTTTAAAAATTATGGTTATGTTTTATGAATTTAAAAAGTTATTAAACGTGCGAAATATTTGACGCATGCGCACAGAGCGTGAACAAATCTCTCATCACGAGAGTAAAGACTACCGAAAAGTTCACGAGAGTGCTGACGGGTTAAAGAACTGGTCTTTGAGCTATCACTTTAATTGCTAGAATCTATCCGTTCGTGAATTTGATTTGTCTTTTTGCTCATTTATTGATAATATCGAAGTATTGAAATTCATGATCTATAAATTAATTACGGAGCAATGCAAAAGAATTTTTACATGCTTTTTTGGCACAAAATTGAGTAAATTAATGCACAATTTCACCACTATTAACACGACAAAATATCTAAAGAGAAAAAAGAAGTGCATCAATTAATTGCACTGTTAATTATTATAAGTGAATTGAAATCGATGAAACGAGAAGACCCTTGGCTAATTTAAAATATATACACACATATATATGTGTTCTCTTTATCGTAAATCACCTTGTATATAATATATTTTTTATCTTCGTGAAATTTTTTAAGAAATTCGATCACTCTAATTATGCTTAATAATATTTTTATTAGGGTACTGGGTGAAAGGATTAACTAGATATTACAAATAATTATCAAAATTATTTAGCGTTTGCATTTTTTGTCAAATCTTTTAATATTTTTGCCATGGCTGCAGGATTGTCTTTTGGTACCTAAAATTTATTACTTATTGAAGATTTTCTATTCAATAATTGAGCCGATAATTATGAAATTAATCTAACATAAGTTATATTTCAGTTTGTTAAGAAATATATTTAATCACACGTATATTCTGTTCAAAAATCAATGTGTAAATAAATGTAAGATATCTTTCGTTATGTGTGTGTGTTGATCTCAAAAATAGTTAATATGTTTCTATATAAGATTTTTTCCAAAATATTACATATAATTATATTTTGTATAAGAAAAAACAAATGAATCATAAATGCAATCCTTTAATTTTCTAAATTTGTCTTATAATTTAAAAAGAATTATTTAAATAGATGAAATCTACATATTGAAATATATATTTTATTTTAAAGACAAAATAATACGACTTGCTATTAGATCAATTTTCTAATCATCGACACAAATATATTTAAAATAAATGAATATAAGAAATATATATAATACCATATGTCCTGCTCTGTTGACCCAATATAATCCAAAATTATCGTAATGTTTAGAGTAACCTTCGATAATGTGATCAGAAACCAATGAAACTCTTTTAGCGTTATGCCAATTGTAAGAATTTATCCAATGCATGTTATCAATCCAGAGTACTGTGCCTATAAATTTTATTCTAATATTTATTCCAAAATAATAAAAAAAATATAGTAAAAATGTAGTATGAATAAAAAATTCATACCTGGAATATCAACGACGAGATCCATTTGTCCAGTGTACACGAAGACATTAATATTTGTTTCGTTCAGTAAAAATTCCACTAGAAAATACGATAATATTAGGTTAACATAATAATGAAGTAACATTTTTATCTAATTAAATGGAAATAATTAATAATATGTATTTAACCCGTCAGCACTCTCGTGAACTTTTTGGTAGTCTTTACTTTCGTGATGAGAAATTTGTTCACGCTCTGTGCGCATGCGTCAATTATTTCGCGCGTTTAAAAACTTTTTAAATTTATAAATCATAACCTCTACATAATTTTTATAAAATATTTTAATAATTATTTTATAAATTATTATCACACATTTTGTGTGTTTGTATACATGTACATTAATTGAACTTGCAACGGATAAAATTGAAAAGTAATGAATTATACCGAATTCAGTCGAATAACTGTAAATCAAAGAAGATGCACGAACTGACTCGACCGCTAACAAAAGTAAATTTTTCATGCTCACATCTATTATACTCCGATATTATCAATAAATGAGCAAGAAGACAAATCAAATTCACGAACTGATAGATTTTAGCAATTAAAGAGATAGCTCAAAAACCAGTTCTTTAACCCGTCAGTACTCTCGTGAACTTTTTGGTAGTCTTTACTTTCGTGATATGAGATTTGTTTATGCTCTGTGCGCATGCGTCAAATATTTCGCGCATTTAATAACTTTTTAAATTTATAAAACATAACCTCTACATAATTTTTAAAATTATTTAATAATTATTTTAAATTATTATCACATTTTGTGCGTTTGTATACATGTACATTAATTGCTCTTGTAACGGATAAAATTGAAAAGTAACGAATTATACCGATTTCAGTCGAATAACCGTAAATCAACAAAGATGCATGAACTGACCCGACCGCTAACGAAAGTAAATTTTTCATGCTTACACCTATTATACTCCCATGATGAGAAAAATTCTCACAATTTCTGAGGTGCATAAAAAACAAATATTTTTTTCTCTAAACTTTACATGGGATTGAGAAATTTAGAGCATTCATATTTTGAAAATAGATAAAATTTCATGAAGATAGACAAAATTGCAACTATCCATTCTATAAAAAAAGAAAAAATTAACGTTGTTTTAATTCGAGCGTGAGGAAAATGTTCATAACGGGAGTGCTGACGGGTTAAAAAAGGTTTTTCGCGATATTTTATTTACTCTCGTGCGGATAAATGAACATCTTATCTACAGCGTTAGAAAACGTGTGTGTGTGAAACATTCTACAGTTGGATTTAACAAAAGATAACAACTATTATCGCGACACACAACAGAAATAGAAATTATCAGATATATAAAATCTCATTGTGTTAGATTTGAAGTACTCATTGTATAATATAAATGTATATATTACTGTAATTGTGTGAAAGAGAATTACCTTTATCGACAACCGGTTTCATAAAATCCTCTCGCAACATATTGAACACCATGTCAGATTGTCGACCATGAAAAGTTTTAAGACCAAGTGCACTAATTACTGGTCCGTTCATCAAATCCTCTAAACTTTTACTGTCCCGTAGAATCAAATTGTGATATTTAGCATCTGTCGTATTATTAGATTATTATTATTACTATCTTTCATTTATATGTATCTTTCGTATTTCATTTGTTAAGACATTTCGAATAGACTGACTATTGTCAGATTTATTCAGAAGTAACTATAGTTGGAATATTCTTTAAGGGGGGTTTCTGGTCTAGAGGCATGAATTTTAGGTATTTTTTGAAGTGCCGTAAAAAAAAGGCAAACAATATTTTTACTATGCATTTTTTTATCAGTTATTTATTAACATTTCAAGAAAACTTAAAAATAAAAAAAAAGGAAAAAAATTGAAAATTCAAAAAGTTATCGGCCGATGAAGTAGGGAGGTGTCAAAAAAATGGCGTGTGACTGTTGTCACGATTCTAGCCCTCTTAGTAATCAAAAAAAGAAAAAAACAAGTATTGATCTTAAATAATGCTGCTATCGTACTAATTAAAAAAGAGTTGAAAAATAATTTTTTTTTCACAAAATGGCAGCTGCCTGAAAAAAAATTAATTTTTGTACTACTTTTTTAAATTTTCCGAATTTTTTAAAAATAGTAAAAATTTAAATTTGGGGCTAAGTATAGTTAGTAAGATAGCGATATTACTCTAGATAAATAATCTTTTTTTTTCTTTTTTAGATTGCTAGGTGGGTTGAATTTGTGACAACAGTCGCAATCCATTATTTTGAGACCCCCCCCCTTTTTGAGTTTTAAATTTTGTCACCTTTTTCTGTTTTTTATGTATTCTTGAAATATTAATAAATATCTGATAAAAAATGCATACTGAAAATATTATTTGCCTTTTTTTTAGGGTACTTCAAAAAGTACCTAAAATTCATGCCTCTAGACCAGAATACCCCCTTAAAGAATTTAATACAACATAGGTTGTATATCTTTCATGCTTTTCATAAATAATTGCCATTCGAATTTTGATATGTATGTTATTTTGTAAATTAAATTTATTTAGTTACTTTCCGAACAAGCTCTTATTATTATTATTATCATTATTTAATTGTGCTAATTGTATTGTAGCATGCTAACTAAGCTCAATAATAATTTATTAACGTTATCAGAGATCAGAATGTTGTTGTATACTTTTTTTTTAAAAATCATCACATTCATTAAATTGAAAAAATATGATCACCTCCATCAGTATAAATTGATGATAGTTTCCCGTGAGTTTGAGAAGGTGCATAGAAAGGGGATAGTTTTGTTAGAATGTTATAGAAATCGATATTATCTGTAACTTGGAGTATGGTACTTTTTGTATATTCCCTTAAAGTAGTGGCCATTGACCATCGACCACTATTAACGGCATCTCTAGTTGCGTTGGCTAATATTTCTATTTTTTTATAACCATTAGAATCGATCATACCCTAAAAATATTGAATATAAAATTTATCTTAACTTAATAGTTATGGTAACGGAGTCCTATATATAAGGAGGACGATCTTAGTGTTATAAATATGGCTACAATATTCACAATGAGAAGATTATTTTTATTGCCACTAGAGAGCGCGTCGATTCGCATGGTCTGATTTTTCAAATATATATATACAGTAAAACCTGTTTTTGTGCGGTCCTTTTTTATGCGATTTTGTTTTTGTGCGACTGGTTTTGTGCGATTTTATTTTTATACGATATTTTTTGTGCGATTTATTTTTATGCGGTATATGAATCTTAGCGGCGTTAGCACTAATTTAATGTTTCCTATCAATGTAATACATATACATGTTGTGGACGAACTCTGATTACGTGGTCTCCTTGACAACGATGTATCTGTAAATTTATCTGAATATCCCGTACACTTCATGGCCAATAAAAAAGCATGGGTCACATCAGCTGTATTTGCAACATGGTTCAACGATTCTTTTGTACCAGAAGTTGAAAAATACATGGAAGAGATGGGTCTTTCGTTTAAAGTGTTGCTAATTGTAGATAATGCACCCGGTCATCCCTGTATGGAACATCCTAATGTACAAATAGTGTTTTTACCACCAAATACTACTAGCCTTATACAACCACTGGATCAGGGCATAATCGCAAATTTTAAGAAACATTATATCAAATTAACTTTCAGCTACATTTTAAAAAAGCTAGAGAATGGTAAATTAAGCCTGACCGAAGTTTGAAAAAAATTCTCAATTTTAGACTGCATAAACCATATTATTGCAGCAATTGGACAAATCAAACAACACACATTAAATTCGTGCTGGAAAGTGTTTTGGCCTGAATGTGTAATTAATCGAAACGTTACCGAAAACGCGTCAACGTTATTATCTGAAATTAGTGCGCTCRCACATAACATCGGCGGAGAAGGCTTTGATTCTTTCAGCGATAATGACCTGAACGAGATGATTGAGGACCAAACTGTGAATGATCAATATTTTGATAGAATATGAAAATGGACGGGAAGAACTGGAATCTATTACAGCAGATAAAACATATGCAGGGATCCAGATTTCGAAAAAATTGGAAACGCATTTTTTTAAAATAGATACCAATGCCGAAAGACGCTTAAAATTCGAAAAAGAGCTCAGATCATGCATGTCTCACTATCGTGACGTTTACAAGCAATTGACCAGTCGACCGTCGTCACAAAAATTGATCACTGACTTTATGGTACCAAAAAACAAATCAATTGAAATCCTATCTTCAAGCGACGAAAGCGATTTTCAACCAATTCATCATAAGAAGATGCGCGTTTTGGATTACGACGAGTAGCAGCAAACTATTTAACGTATAATTTGAAAACTTCTCCATTTATATGTACAATGAAAAATTAAATATTATTACAATTTCTTTAGGTCTAATTTAATTATTGTATTTAATTGAAAGCATTCTCCCATCTATTTCATAAATCATTGATGTATTTTCTAAGTCCGACTTTTTTTATGCGGTCCCTATCCACCGCACAAAAACAGGTTTTACTGTAGTTGTATCACACATAACATACAAAAAAAAATAACACACATACGTATTAAAATCTGAACCTCCGAACACCAGCGCCGCCCTAGTGGAGAATTATCGTACCCGATGTTGTCACATTTTCAACGACACAAATTCAACGAGAACGCCTATTTTGATCATTCTCCTTGTATAGAGCTTCGTTGTTATGGTGATTGATCGTTTATAATCGTGGAATAATTGATTTTATAACATTACCGTGCTAAGTAAAAAAGGTGCCCAAGTCAGAACAGAATCGATTGGTGATATCCAAGCATCGCCAAGACCAATTCCTTTTAGGTTACTTTTAATAGTACCTGCTTGCTGTTCCTATATATTTAATATATTATATTATATTATATTATAGTAAAAAATATACTTGATATATGTTTTTATATTAATATGTTAAGTATTATTGTTATAATTGTTTGGTTATTGTCATTGTATATATTTGTTTTTTATTATACTTTTGCGTTCATAAAAATATTATTGTATAGTAATGCAGATAGATCGTAAGACCCCTTAAACCAGTAAAAG
>NW_014569833.1:177143-180213 GCF_001313835.1 Polistes canadensis
ATTAATATATATATTTTATTTATATATATATACATTATATATATAATAGTTATATAATAATATTTGTCTCTTTACGGGTTTCAAGCACTTTTTTATTAACACCTTTTCACACTAATTCATTACTACCAGATGGGACGCGTTTTATCCGTCTCTCTGAACTCAACAATCACACAGTTTCCATCTTTTGTTTTTTCCGGACGGGTTACTCATCCATTTTACTAACTGTGCCTATGTAACTTGATTTTAGTAATTGTACCGGAAATTAGTAATCTACAGTGTGGCTTAAACTATTGATTTATATATAATAATTATTGTAATAAAAATTATTATATATATAATATATAATTATAGTATTTTATTATTATATATTATATTTATTTATATTTACAATGTGTGTGTGTGAGTGTGTGTTGCAAATATAATTTTTATTTGAAACATTATCTTTAATACTTTCTCTTTTACGGATTTTAGGGTTCCATGAATTATAAATATATTATAAAATATCTAATAATAAGTATTAATTTTTTATAACGTATTTTTTATATGACAAAAAAGTAAGAAAATAAAAAAAAGATCAGACCTTATACCAAAGTAGAGCAAATTCAGCTCCCATCTTTCCACCATACGATTCGGTTAGGATATAAGTAGATACATTAGAAAATTTTGGTAATTTTTTTAGAAAACCTTTCATGCATTCGACGAGATCAATAGCAATTTGTTCGTTTGTTTGAGCATATGCTGATGATTTTTCAACATAGCTAAACCCTGCACCAACTGGATTATCAATGAACAAAACATTGTAATCCTTAACCTGTTAGAAAATAAATATTTCGAATTTTTAAATACATTTCTGTAATACTTATTTTGATTTAGAAATGTTCGAAATGAGAAAAAAGAAAAACAAACAAATTCCTACCCACGTGTAATTCCTTGGTTTTAAATTTGTATCGATAGGACCAAGTTCCTCGAAGTTTCCATAAGAAGTAGAGGATGCACCAGGACCACCTTGCAACCAAATCACTAAGGGTTTTTCATAATACGATTGAACGTCTGCTGTGGTGTAATAAAGCCACCAGAACATATGGGAATATTTTCTAACGGTCACATATCCCCAATCTTGTTCACCTGGACCGAAACCTACTTTTCCTAATATCAAAATTATTCAACTCGTTATATTTTATATTCTTTTGTGTTTTTCTCGTTTTGTTTTTATTTATATATTAGGTGTACTAATAGGTTTCTGCCGTTTTTTGTCAAAAAAATAATATATATTGCGAAAGAACGGTAGTTTTAATTTAATCGAAGTATCGTCCATCACTAGCAACTACTTTTTCCCATCTTTCAGGCAGCGTTCGGATTCCATGTCTGAAGAACTCCTTATCTTTTGAGGCTATCCACGAATCAACCTATTTTTTTGGTATCTTCATATGATGTGAACAGCTGCTCAGACGGAACATGTGCCATTGACCGAAACAGATGATATTCGGACGGCGCAATGTCTGGTGAATACAGCGGGTAGGGTAGTACTTCCCAATTAAGTGTTTTCAAATAGTTTTTCAACTTTACATGCGGACGAGTATTATCATGTAGAAGAATAATTTTGTCGTGTCTGGAGTAATATTGAGGGTGTTTTTCCTTCAGAGCTCGGCTCAATCTCATCAATTCTGTTCGGTAGAGAGTTCCAGTGATAGTTTCGCTTCGATTAAGCAACTCGTAATACATCACACCTAGCTGATCCCACCAAATACATTGCATGATTTTTTTTTCCATGAATATTTGGTTTTGTTGTGGATGTTGACGCGTGGCCAGGTAGTCCCCATGATTTTCTTCTTTTTGGATTATCATAATGTATCCATTTTTCATCACCAGTGACGATTCGATCTAAAAAACCTTTTTTTTTGTGCCTAGCTAGCAGCATTTCACTCATGCATAATCGGCGTTCAACATCTTTTGGCTTTAATTCGTATGGAACCCAATTACTTTGTTTATGAATCATTCCTAACGATTTTAAACGATGTGAAACTGCTTGCTGAGTGACTTCTAAAGTAAGTGCAAGTTTCTTTTGTGTTTGAGACGAATTTTCCTCCAATAATTCCTCCAATTCTGCATCTCCGTAAATTATTGGCCTTTCACTGCAATCTTTGCCTTTTACGTCAAAATCACCGTTTTTAAACTCTTGAAACCACTCACGACATGTTCTCTCACTCAAGGCAGCCTCATCATATGCTTCTACGAGCAATTGATGCACCTCAGCTGCAGATTTTGTTTAAATTAAAGAAGTAAATTAAAAGTTCCCGCAAATGACTCTTATTTGGCTCAAATTTAGACATTTTTGGATAAAAAAAAATATATGATGCTAATACGAAGTTAATAATATGATAGGGTTATGTTGTTCTTGAATAAGCAACATTATTCTCAAGCCGGTTGTCATCTGCGAATTGTAACGTAAGCCTCGTGATATGCCATCTCTCTCAAAACGGCGGAAAATTATTTGTACACCTAATATTTTATATTGTAATATAATAATATATATATTTTTGAATTATACTAATCTTACCGAAACTTTCGGAAAGAAGGCACGATAAAATGATAACAACTAACGTCGAGTGTTGCATGTTCACGAATTAGAATTTACGGGACACTGATGGCACAGATTTTTACGATTGTATTTAATATATCGTCTTATCGATACATAAAATAGATTAGATACGATTCTATATGTGACTTTTATGACAAAGTATATGAGCCCCCCTTACTTGACAAGTGTTCTAACAAAATAAGTTCAAAATTCGGAAAAATTAGACTGATAAGGAAATAAAAAGTAGAAATAAAAAATAAGAATCTTTACTTGACAATAAATATAATTGAATTATGTTTTCAAAAATTTACATAATTAACAATTAATTCAGTATTTTCTCTCGTCCAAAATTATAATTTTTTGATGATATAGGTTCATAGGGAACTTGGACATGAAAAGAAGTAGAACTTAATTTAATTAAGTTGGACGTTTCGTCCCTTTATTGGGACTTCTTCAGCAACTGGAAATTTTATTTTCTTATACATTTCTTAT
>NW_014569833.1:180338-181577 GCF_001313835.1 Polistes canadensis
TTTGCCAAAAATTCCTCCAACATGAAGTCCTCCGGCGATTGGATTCAGTTAATTGTGAGGAAGGTGAAAGGGTAATTAGAACAAAATAAAACACGTGGTTGAGCCAATAAAAGTGCTAATGCTACGGCATAAAAACCCTGTTCGAATATTACATTACGTTAAAATGATGATCAACCACGGACAAACCCGTGGTTGCCTTCTCTTCTCTCTACCAGCGGTCACTTACGGGCAAAGCCCGTGATACCGTTCCTCTCGTTTATCCGTTCAAGATGATTGGTACCAATAAAAAACTTTCTTACCGTTTCGTATCGCCTCTCCCTTTCTTTACCGTTAATTACCGCCTCTGCGGTCCGTCACCTTTCTATCGTCGACCCTGGGATGTGATCGCACTACCCCTGGGATGTTGAATCGTCTACTATATTCGTTGTACAATGAAGTGGTCTCTTAAGCGTCTGGCGAAAGAATAGAACGAATGTCCTCGATAATAGGCCCAGCAGGGCGTACACGCTCGGCGCCGAGTGGTGGGGATACGATCGTTAATATCGGACTAAAGGCGCGTTTTACAAAATGTTATTTTCTCGCTCACGATCGATTCCGATCGTACAGTTATTATTCAAAAACCTCAACAAAACTGTTTCAATCTRGACTAGTGTTTGTTAGCCTAGATATCATCAGTGTAAGGTGTCCTTTATTATTTATTATGTTTAAAATTTAAAAATTCCGTTGTAGATGTGATTTAGGTTATTTGTGTCTGTTCTAAAATTTACCGTATTATTATTACATATGTGATACATCTCGCTGATGTTTCTTTTGTACCAGTTTTCCTCCAAATCTAGGATAGTTGCTGCGTCAAATTTAAAAATATGTCCTGTTGTAAAATGGTGTTCAGCTAACGCTGTGGTATTGGTTTTGTTCACATTTACAGGTTTACAGTCATTTTTGTGTTGGTCTAATCTTTTTTTTAATTTCTGTTTCGTTTGACCAATGTAGCTCTTATCACATTCACATGGTATTTTATACACTAASTTCGACTGGTCAAATTTATCCACTTTATCTTTTAATTTAGTGTAAATAGAATTTATTTTTGTTAGATTATAAAAAACCAGTTTAATATTAGTGTTTTTAAAACATTTATTTATTTTGTTTGCTAAAGGCTTAATATACGGGAACTTAATGTACTTTTTATCTTGCAGATTCGGTTTTTTTACACGATCTTTGTCAATTTTGAATTCATTAAAT
>NW_014569833.1:181972-184167 GCF_001313835.1 Polistes canadensis
AATTAATAGTTTTGTACTTGTTTTCCTTCTTCTCCTTTTTATTAGGACGTCATCCTGTTTTAATAGTTATTTTATTGCTATTTCTAGGAACAATTTATTGTTTTTCCCGAGGGAAGGTTGCTGCTAGCCTCACCCTCTAGCCCTTTTATCTGGTTTTAGGACCTGACTAGGTATAAAACTAAGCGAAATCTTGGAGTCAAAAACAGCACACGGCGGTGGTTCCCGAAAGCGGTCACCCATCCAAGTACTAAACGAGCCCAGCGTTGCTCGACGTTGATGATCGAAACGAGAACTCGTGCTGTCAGCGCCGCTTGACCGTTGATGTACTTAATCTCCCAATCTTTTGAATTATTTTTATTACTGCTATTGCCTACTCTTATGATCTGATTTTGTCTATTTTGGAATTATATGAAACAAATAATTGAGAACTATTCAATAAGCTTATTTTGTACTTCAATACATGCTATTATAAACATTTCAGATCCTCTACATTTTAATTTTGATTTCATCCTTTCAACCTTTTTTTGAAATGACTATAGTTCTGTATTTTTGCTTACACGATTTTTCGTTAGTCCGGAATGTATTTATATACTTGCTATGGTATCTTTTATACACACTTCATTTTAATATGGTTTTGCCATTAAGTAAGATATTCATCATATATGAACAAATTATGGTGCATACGTTTATTTGTCCTTTCGATTGTATTTGCGATGTTATAAATTATTCGATAGAATGGTAGATATTGATCAAACGCAAAAAGTAATCAACTACGCGAGTCTTTTAGCGTCGCATTCGAGAAACTCCTACGCATTACTATAACATCCTTCGAAGACGTCTCATCGAAATTCCTTTGTGTTTTTAATTGCATAAAAAAACTAGAAGAAAGGCAAAACAAACTAAAGCTGTTGTAGTTTCAATTGTACATATCGATGAAAAACGATATACGCGTTGCGGTTGCAGAGAATCCGTAGAGACGGCAAAGTTGCAATGATAAATTTAATAGAAATGTTTATAACAAAAGGAAAAGTTAATGGAACATCTAAAATCGAGAAAATTCCATCGAAAAGTGTATACGACGTATTACGACCGATTTACATTTTAAGTATTATCTTTGGGTTACGCGTGTTCGAATTTCCACGTAATCATTCGCGACCGATATTTAGTTTTATTTATTCTATGACACTTTTAATTTTATCTTGGAATTATTGCCAACTTCAGATGAACAAAACCCATATATTTCATATCGCTGGTTTTATAGGGTTTTTTTTTCTAATTGTAAATCTTTTAGTGATATTTATTTGTCTTGTTTTGGGATTATACCACACCGAGGTAAGTTATAGTAATGATATATTTATTATTAATTATTATTAATAATTTTTTTAATATGAAATTCATAAATAAAATGTTTTTGGGAAACTGAAATATATACAGTCATCGAAAATATGTGGAGAAAGAATAAACAAGATAGACAAGACATTGCAAAACTTAGGTTCATCGTCATCTCTCAACAACATTTACAAAATAACAATAAGAGATTTGACGATTGTTTTCTTCTATTTGCTGCTATTTTTTGCATTGATTATCTTAGGAAAGATTTTGACAAATAGAATGATTTATAAAACATCAGCATTATATTTAATTTTTTTTCAATACACGTATACATTTATGGTGGAATTTTTAATGTTGTTTCAATTTGTTACTGTTGTAAGGTACGTAATGATCGTAATTATCGTATTAAGAATTTCTTATATTGTTAATGAAAACTCTTCGAAACGCATAGGTGCATTAAATCAGAATTTCAACGTGGAAACGAACTTCTAAGTGACGTTAGCGTTTTACCAATTTCTTCTATCGCATCCGAAATAATTGATCGCAAAGAAACCAAAGATGGTTCTTTATACATCAAACGATCACTTCCTGTAAATTCGAAAAAATTATTTACATCCGTATATTCGTCAAAACGTCAATTTCAGTCCAAGTTGCAAGTTTCTAATTATAAATTGAAGAGAAGTAAATTACTTTTACGAACGATCAGGTGTGTGTGAGACTAAGAATAAAAATAGTATTTATAAATTATATAAATACTACAATATATACGGGTCATTCCATGTCAAATCGACAAATTTTTTACCTGACCCCCTTTGATTTCGCTGAAAATTTTCTATCTTTTTCTACCCCCCGAAAGTTATTTT
>NW_014569833.1:185572-192325 GCF_001313835.1 Polistes canadensis
AAATTCTGAAAAATAATTTTCGGGGGGTAGAAAAAGATAGAAAATTTTCAGCGAAATCAAAGGGGGTCAGGTAAAAAATTTGTCGATTTGACATGGAATGACCCATACATAATATATATATGTAAATATATATATATATATATATATATATAATAATTAATATTTTATATATAATCAATGGAATATATTGTTTCGTTTATTTTAGACAGATTCATCTGGAATTATACAGAATTTCTAAACGTCTTAGTAAAATGTATGGCATACAAATATCATTAGAATTTGCAATATGTATTTGTCTTAATACGTTCGATTTATACAGTTTCTACGGAAAGTATATGGAAGAAATAAATAATAGTATTGATCTAATTTTTCAAACTATTATAACGATATTATTTTTCGTTCAAAATGCTATAAGAATTTTTATGATTAATTACGTCTGCAATAGTACGACAAATGAGGTAAGAAAAATGTTTCTATTCTTCTTAAAATTAATATTTATTTAAATATTTATTGATTTTTTGTTTTTGTTTAGGCCAAACGTACTAATGAAATTATTTACACGTTTTATGGAAAAAGTATGGACGAAGAAATAAAAAAAGAGGTTAATATTACTGTTAAAGATTTTCAAGAATAATTTAATTAATACTATTTAATTAATATAATTTCTACTATATTTTTTACAGGTAGAAATATTTTCCATGCAAATGATGCAGTATCGAAACGCGTATTCCGCATTCGGTTTATATAATTTTGATTGCAAACAAATTTGTTCGGTTAGTACAATTAGTTATGTTAAATCACATTATCATAAAAAAAATGAATAATAATTTATTTTTTTATTCTTTAGTGTATTGGTGTTATAACGACATATCTTGTAATATTGATACAAGAAGCTGATTCAATAAGAAATAAATCATAAATCAGTATAGTACTTTTTTATTCATATAAATTGAATAAAAAAATTATATAAACTTTCTATAATCAACTTTATTATGTAAAATACTTCGAAAAGAAAATATATTTGATTTAATTAGTACTCTACTTTAATATTGATTAAATAAAATGCATGAATTCTCAGTAATTTTTCTTATTGATTTTTATTTGTCATTGGCGTCATGTTTATGTCTAAGAATAAATTTTATCGAAGAAATAATATTAAATACAAAATAAATAAAATAATTCATTCTACGATACAAATATAAATAAGTTTTTTATAGAAAAATTTTCTTCGTAAGAAATTAATAGATTATATACAAAAAATAAATGCAACGTACGATATAGAAAATGCATCAAAGAATTTTATGACACGTTTATCATTATATCTATCAACATATTGCATGTTACCCGAAAAAAAAATTAAAATATGGAAAGAAGAGAGAATAAAAGAGAAGATAATACTTTTCTAATAAATAATTTGTTATTAAATTATATCCAGAAAAAACTCAATTCCCTTTAGTACCTTTTAACTAGAAAAAAGACAAGAGAAAAAAGAATAATTCTATTCACTTTCTACGCTAGCATGATTAACAAAAAATATTCTATAGTAAAGTAAATATAATGCAAGTAATAAGTTGAACATTAGTAGTGTCATTGGAAAACTTCTCACAGAATATTCCTATATTCCCTTCATTCTAAACGAACCCTATAAAACCAATTTCGTAATTATTATTAACGAATTCAAGTTTTAAACAGCAAGTTTAAATTTTCAATGCAAAGTTCGATGTTCGATCAACGATCAGTGAAATTGTTGGAAATATTTGGTGTCTTCGATTAAGAAAATAAAAAAATAAAAGTTCTTTTATCGAAGAATTTATTGTAGAAATGTTTCTATCGAAAGAATTTCGACGTAGCATTAAACCATTGGTAATATTAAATTCTATGTTTACGACCGGTTTAGCGGAATATTACTTCGATGATAAAATAAATGCGATTGGTATAATTTATGCTTTATTTTCCAACACTATGTATCTATTAATATTCATACAATTTCCTGTACATTCTGCGGTTGTTGCTAAAATTAGCATATCGGTCTTTGTTCAATCTTCGTATGAAATATACAAATATATGGAATGCATACATTACTTGTTTACGAATATCGCTGGGATTTTAAGAAGAAAGGTGAGATTTTGTGATTTTATTTTAAAGTATTATATTTATATAAATTAGAATGATTTTTAATTTCTCTTTTGTAGAAAACAAAACGTATTATGTTACAAGTGGACACTTGTAATAGAATTATGAATAAATTGAATATACCAATGGATTTGTCTAAATGTTTTAAACAACAGTGTTACTTAGTGATATTATTGGCTTTTATATCAATTTCTTTGATACTTCTGAGTATTCGATCATTACAATATATAAATTATAATTTCTGGCAAATTTGTATTTATATATATCTTAGAAGAATTCCTTTTTTCTTATTATTAATTGCAGATACTACTTTTATATTCTGGATAAGGCAAGAAAATTGTTAAATATATTAAACAAAATTAATATCAAATAAAATATTTGCCAAATATTATAATGAATCATATACTGCTCACTAGATATATCAAAAAAAGATTAAGTCAATTGAATATCCTATTAAAAAATATGCTAAATACCAGTATCGATTTGCCACAACATAAAAGAATCTTTCAATTTTGGAATAATGATTCTCGTGCATCTGATGTTCATAAAACCTGTAATTCGGACAAAAATATTGCAAAAATAAGAAAAGTTAGGTAATTATACAAAAAAACAATTGTCCTTAAGATTACATAATTTATGGAGCCTTGACTAATAAGATTTTATGAAAGGATTATTTGAAATAAATATAAATTTATTATATTTTCTGTTTAAGGGAAATACATCTGGAATTAATAAAGTGTGCAAGGAATATAAACGATGCGTACGGATTGCATATTTTAATGTCAATATCAGCAGGTTTTATTTTAATCACAGCATCGTCCTACAATCAGTACTATTATATAAAATCCATGAACTATCGTCAACATCTCTATATAACTTTGGTTTATTCTATTTGGACTCTTTATCATGTAGGCAGGATTTTCATAGTATGCTACGTATGTGCATCAACTGCAACTGAGGTATGTTGCTTAAATATTTGTTATTTTTTTCTTACATTTCTTATTTATAATAAACATTCTATCTCAAATTTTTACGGAGCAATGGTAAACAAAATGATTATATATATATATCGTTTATTTTTTTTACATGCAACGAATACGGGAGATATTCTTTGCGAATTGCACGAACCGTCAACCAGCATGGAATTTCGTSAAGAGGTAATAATTAATTATTGCATATTTTACGTGAAATTGATTAAAATTACTTACGATACGTTTTATGTATTTCTTAAAAGGTTTACAACTTTACTTTGCAACTCGTTCAAAATCCATTGTCTTTTAATGCTTGTGGATTTTTTGATCTCAACAATAGACTGATTTATGGTGTACGTATTTATTCTATTGATTTTTTAGACTCACATTTGGATGGTAGATTATTAAAGTATTGCATATTTTTTGTATTTTATAGGTAATTGGTTGCGTCATAACTTATCTGGTTATTCTCATTCAAATCGGTGGTAATCCAATGGAAACTTTCTATACCAATTCCTCGGAATCAAACTAATTACTGACGTTTACAAATTTTAATTCGTTAGAATGAAAAATTCATGGCAATATAGCACACCTGTATTTTTCTTTACACCAAGTGCACTATTGTTTTTATTATTAAACACATTGATACTGTTGTTTAATATCATAAATTGTATAAATGATATAATCGAGCGAATTTTTACTTGAAATTTCTTTGTAAAATTGAATTAATAGTTTTGTACTTGTTTTCCTTCTTCTCCTTTTTATTAGGACGTCATCCTGTTTTAATAGTTATTTTATTGCTATTTCTAGGAACAATTTATTGTTTTTCCCGAGGGAAGGTTGCTGGCTGCTAGCCTCACCCTCGAGCCCTTTTATCTGGTTTTAGGACCAGACTAGGTATAAAACTAGGCGAAGTCTTGGAGTCAAAAACAGTACACGGCGGTGGTTCCCGAAAGCGGTCACCCATCCAAGTACTAAACGAGCCCAGCGTTGCTCGACGTTGATGATCGAACGAGAACTCGTGCTGTCAGCGCCGCTTGACCGTTGATGTACTTAATCTCCCAATCTTTTGAATTATTTTTATTACTGCTATTGCCTACTCCTATGATATGATTTTGTTTATTTTGGAATTATATGAAACAAATAATTAAGAACTATTCAATAAGCTTATTTTGTACTTCAATACATGCTATTATAAACATTTCAGAACCTCTACACTTTAATTTTGATTTCATCCTTTCAACCTTTTTTTGAAATGACTATAGTTCTGTATTTTTGCTTACACGATTTTTCGTTAGTCCGGAATGTATTTATATACTTGCTATGGTATCTTTTATACACACTTCATTTTAATATGGTTTTGCCATTAAGTAAGATATTCATCATATATGAACAAATTATGGTGCATACGTTTATTTGTCCTTTCGATTGTATTTGCGATGTTATAAATTATTCGATAGAACGGTAGATATTGATCAAACGCAAAAAGTAATCCATTACGCGAGCCTTTTAGCGTCGCATTCGAAAAACTCGTACGCATTACTATACATCCTTCGAAGACGTCTCATCGAACTTCCTTTGTGTTTTTAATTGCATAAAAAAACTAGAAGAAAGGCAAAACAAACTAAAACTGTTGTAGTTTCAATTGTACATATCGATGAAAAACGATATACGCGTTGCGGTTGCAGAGAATCCATAGAGACGGCAAAGTTGCAATGATAAATTTAATAGAAACGTTTATAACAAAGGGAAAAGTTAATAAAACATCTAAAATCGAGAAAATCACATCGAAAAGTGTATACGACGTATTACGACCGATTTACATTTTAAATATTATCTTTGGGTTACGCGTGTTCGAATTTCCACGYRATCATTCGCGACCGATATTTAGTTTCATTTATTCGATGTCATTATTTGCTTTGTTTCATTTATGTTGGTTCTATCGTGAAAACCAACTGATACCATTAAATAGAAATAACATAGAYGAATATTTAGGTTACATTTTTACGTTTGTTAATACCATTGTATTAATTATTCAACTGTTATTTGGATTATACCACAGTAACGTAAGTCTAACACACAATAAGATATATTTATAATAAATTAGTATTAATAATTCTAATATATATGAAATAATATAAATTAATTTTTTGGGAATCAAATTATATACATGCAGTCATCAAAAATATGTGTAAAAAGAATAAACGAGATCGACAAAACACTTCAAACATTAGGATCATCGCCATATTTCAACAACATTCATAAAAGAACGATATATGAAATTACAATAGTTTTTATTTTTACATTTCTATTAAATATAGCCTATCAAAACGTTCCTTACGAGGAAACATACTACAATAAACAAAACACAAATTCCAACAGGGATAATACACCGTTAGTTGAACTCAACGAACCAAGAAAAAGCTATGTCGAAGTAACTAAACGTGCACATACAAATACAAATGACTTAAGAACTGAAGAGACATTGGACATTAAAGAACTACTAAAACAATCTATTAAAAATACAGAAATCATTACCATAATGATAAGGGAGCAAAATTCCCTTTTAAAGCAACAAACGCAACAAATTACCACAATGTTACAACTACTAACAAAAACGCTACTTAATAACAAATAATGGATACACAAATAAAAATAGYGGTTTGGAACAGCAACGGATTACAACAACGAATTCAAGAAACCAAAGCATTCATATACACGCATGATATAGACATTCTACTCGTATCTGAAACTCATCTCACAGACAAAAATTACATAAATATTCCACACTACACCATGTATGATACCAAACATCCTTCAGGTAAAGCGCATGGTGGAACTGCTATAATTATTAAGAACGAGATAAAACATCATCTACACAGTAAAACAGAAAACGATTACCTTCAAGCCACCACAATTACACTAAAAACACAAGGTAATTCAATTAAACTATCGGCTATCTACGCACCGCCAAAATTTAAAATTACAATCGACCAATGGAATAGCTTCTTCAAGGAATTAGGTAATAAATTTATAGTAACTGGTGACTTCAACGCCAAACATCCTTATTGGGGATCAAAAACCACTTCACTGAGAGGTAAAATCTTAAGCTCTTACATAACGAACGCAAACCTAAATATCCTCACGACAGGTGAACCAACATACTGGCCATCAGCTTCTAATAAAACCCCCGACTTAATAGACTTCGGCATYCTAAAAGGCCTAAACCTAATGCACTTCAAAACCAAATCATTATTGGATCTCAGTTCAGACCATTCTCCTATTATAATAACATATCAGAGCAAACCCTTACTATACAAAAAATCACCAACGCTATGCAATGGTAGCACAAATTGGATGATTTTTAAAGAAACATTAGAATCAAAATTAAACTGTAAGACTCAAGATCTCTTCTCAAATAGATAATGCAGTCAATAACCTTACAGATGCTATTCTAGAAGCAGCGTGGGCATCTACATCCCAAAAAGTTACTTCCAGAGATTTTCCAACATATCCCAGCAATATTTTGCATAAAATAAAAATAAAAAGGCAAGTCAAAGCTAGGTGGCAGAAAAACCAAACAAAGAGCAATAAGAGACTACTAAATAAAGTAACCAAAGATGTTAAGCAGAGTTTACGGGATTATAAC
>NW_014569834.1:0-6875 GCF_001313835.1 Polistes canadensis
GATATATTATTTTTATTAGTAACTTATTATAATATTTGTACTTTTTCTATTTCTTAATTCATTATATTTTTTAATATAGAATCACGCGTTTAAATTTAATTGTATTTTATAAACGGTAATAAATAGAGATTGGATAAAAATAAATAGAGAATTTAAATGAAAAGTGCATCTGTGAATTGGACCACTTATATGTTAGGCTATTGTATTACTTTTGATAGTATGATTAATATAGTTTTCTTCTTGTTACAGATGATCATCGTGGGATTTAACAGCAAACCTTTTTAATTTTCTTCAACTTGAGCAGCTTAAATAGCTACCTTTTTAAATATATGTATAAATGCATTTTTGAAGGCACACACATAAACACTAAATATAATATAAATTTATTTAAAATTCCATAAAAAAAAAAAAGATATAACTTGAAATATTTATGAAAATATACCAAAGATTTTTCACACACACAGATGTTTAATATTCAAATATTTAATTTATGAAAATATCTGTTTCAGAACATCCTGAATTTTTCCATGGATTATAGATCATTGATCTATGTGTTATATATTAGGTTGTCCCGTAAGTTCCTAACTTTTTTTTTTATGCGAAATCAATAGACGATATTTATTGTTTAAGATTGATTTACTGTGTTATATATGAACCGTTCATTTCATATAAACCAGTATAATATTTCATATGATAAATGAAAAAAAAATATTGCAAGAAAATGGTAAATGTTAAATTGGATATTATTATTTATTATTAAACTTTTGGCTACTAATTTTTAGAAAGTTTCTTTATTGTTTCATATTCTTTTTTGATTTATTTTTACTACATTCATTTCTCTTGACGAGTAGTTCTTTAGTAGAAATTAAAGTTCACGAATAGGTGTAATAATAAGATCTTTTATAAGAACGTTGTCTGATGTTTGCAACGTGTAAAGAACAGCTTCGGCCACGTCTTTCGGTAGCAAAGCTAAACGTGGATTTTCTTTTAACCATTGCTGAGTCATATCGGTTTCAACCAATCCGGGAGAAATACACTGTAACGAGAAAATCCAACGTTAATTATACGTACAATTATATTTCACACATTTCATTAATTCCAAGACTTACAATAACTTTAATGTTAGATTCTAGCTGTGCTAGTTCTAAACGAAGGCACTCAGACAACGCTGTAAGTGCAAATTTACTGCATATGTAAGCAGGAGAAGCTGGACGTTCCGGATTCGCCGGAATCTTTAATCCCAATGTATCGTTTATGTTTACGATGCAACCATTGTCGATACCTAAAATTCAGGAATACATCAAATCAACTTATAATTTTGAGTTTTTTGTTAAAAAGAGTTCTTTTCCATGATTTACCCTTCTTTTTCATCAGCTTCAAAATTTCCTTCGTAATGCATGTTAGACCAAGAATATTAAGGTCCAATGTTTTTTCCCAATCTTCTATTTCACCGGATAAGAAACCTGCTTCGATGTTTAATGCTGCGTTGTTAATTAAAATGTTAACGCAACCTACTCCCTTTTCTATCCATTCTATCGCTTTCAAGACTTCACTCTGATTCGTTAAATCGCATTGTAGAGGTAACAATTTGCCTGGTTTAGATTTCAATTCTTCAGAAAGTGCCTTAGGAAAGAATAATTATTTTAGAACAAATATAAAATCAATATTATACTTTAACATATTTGTTTCGTATCAAATTAAACTTACTTCGAGTTTATCGATATTACGAGCAAGACCAATAACTTTTAAACCTTTTAAGACGAGTAATTCGGCAATTGCTTTACCAATTCCAGAACTGGCTCCAGTGACAACAGCTACTTTGTCTAATCCACTCCACTCCATTTTGAATAAAATGAAAAGATTTCTATTGGTAACTTAGATTTTCTTTAAATGAAATAATTGGATTTTCCTCGTTAATTGTTTGTTACAATGTACAAGGCAGTAAGAAATCGTAAAGAATAAACTGAAGTTTTCTGAAACGATCGGCGTCTTTTATATTGTCTTAAAATGTGGCCCAAGATTAAGAAGGTCGTCACAATCTTTCATTCCTCTAAATGTTATATCCTTGTTTTTTGTATGATGCAGTTATGTAGAAAAATTGCACTATATTTTTCACGAGACCGATACCGCTTTATTTGTTTTTTATTTGATTATTTTTGTATCTCTAATCATAGCGGACGTGTAGCTTTGCGCGTGTGTGCATACACAACGTCATCGTTTAAAAAGAATACAAACAGAATTTTTGATAGTCTACGATTCAGGTTTCGCAAAACAATTCTGTCAAATTGTAAGAATGATGATGTTATTTGATGAATGTCTCGGGGTAGAGTTGAGTTGTGAATCAAACGATAGTAATTGATAATGTCTTTCCGCAATAGTTAGCACTCGATATAAAAGGTCAAGAAATAATTTTTATTTAATTAAATGAACTCGCGCGTGTTATCAAAAATTTCAAATCGGTATGATAAAACACGATGAACCGTAGAAAATTTATTTATACATTTTTATATTGTTCGCGATTTTGTTTGTATTTGATTTGATTTTTTTTTTTCTTTTTGTTTTTCATTTCTCGCGCTCTCTTCGCCATTATTTGTTCGAATTTACATTGAACCGCGTCGTTATATCTGAAATAATTTATCTCAATCATTTTTATAATTAATGTATTCTTTGTATAATTTTGAAAAATATTCGTTCATTACCGTGCCAATAAATATTGTTTTTTCATCTGTTGTTTAATCTCCTTCGTGCTAAAGAAAGGAGCACTCGTTGAATCCGTAATTTCAAATGAAGAATCGTCGGTCTTCTTCGTTTCTAAAACATTTTTCATTTTTCCTAAACACGATAAAGCTTCCTTGGTTCGTCCGGATAATCGTAGAATCATTACTTTTATTAAAATATATTGAAGATTTGATGGATCATAATCGCAAACCTTCTGAATTGTGTACAAACCTTTGTCGTAACAACGGTGCATGCACCATATTATCGAATGAATTGCCATTGTTCGAGCAAGTTCGTACATTTTCTATATGAAATCAAATAGAAATTTATTAATTATCTAGTATTATTACTCTCTCTACAATCTCTAATTTTATACGTATTTAATTTTGTTCATCAAAACAACGGAATACCTGTAAAAGTTTTCGAGCATTAATATTATTTTCATTTAAAGTGACAGCCTCCAGAATAAATTCACGTGTCAGCTCGATATCTCTTAAGTCGAATTTATATTCCGCGTGAATAATCAAAAGATCGGACATTCTCTTAGCACTTGTATTTTTAATGAATTCGTACCAGTACGAACAAAACGCATCGTATTTGTTTAAATGTTTCATCGTTCGCAAAAGTTTATCCTCGTGTAAATAAAAAATCATTAGTTAATAGTATTGTAAAATTGTTTAATATCGAGACAAATGTAATATTCGCAATTTAGAATAACGCATTATAGTTACTTCTATATCGATGATCGATCTTTCGGATGGCTTCAGTATTACGATACGTTCGTAATCTTTCGCAGCTTGTAAAAATAATCCATTCTTATAGAAACAATCTCCTCTGACTTCGTAACACTCGATCAACGATTCGATAAAAAGCATATTGCTTTCGGTTTTATTCGAAATTTTCTCGAATTTCAACATTAATCGCGCGATCTCGTAATTCTTTATCGCATCAGTCACTTTTCCTTAAAGTGTCCAACTTTGAATGTTCACATTTTTTACATTATTTATTTTATTAACCCTTTAAATGGGTTGCTAATAATGAAAGGGTTAATATTCGTACCTTGAAGTTTAAAAACGGTAGCTCTCAAAGCATAAATCTTGTAAGATCTAGGATTGTGTTTCAACATTTTTGTGATTAACTTAGAAGCTTCCGATAAATTTTCATTATTTTCTACATAATTAATGGCTTCCTTGTACCATGTTTGAAGTTCTTGTCGAGTACGACATCTGTTAGGTCTTTTTTCGTACGACCAAAGATATTTTAACTAAAGAAATAATTCAATTCGCGTTGACGATAATCAAATAATCGATCACTACGAATTGTACTAACCCTCAAAGCTTCTTTCCTTAGGTTAGTAAAGCGTTTCTCGAGGGGAGCGAAAGCTTTCTTCATGTAATAAAGTTGAAAGGTTTCCATCGTTGTTCACCATCTGAATTCTAAGCTTGTTTTAGAACAAAATATTCGAGGGAAGGCTTTGAACGAGTCAGGGAAGGGAAGGCTCTTACGAGTGGAAAGTTTTGTATTTAGTAACAAAAAATTTCAAGCATAACCTGTGTAAATACGTAATATCAAATGATTATGATTCTTTACAGATCATCGTAGAGAACAAATCTTTTATTTATCACTACTCGTTCGGTTAATTACATTTCATTTGAATCAAAATCATCGCATTAGATTAATACAGCGATCTATATTTAAAAAAAAAAGAAACTAGACGTGTTTTTATAATATACGCGTGAGTACATACATATCTACTTATAAAAAGACGATCAAAATTGAAGTTAGGCGCTATTTCAGCGTGCTATCGAACTATCGAACGAATTTGAAGAAAAGAAAATCACCAAGTTTCACCCAGTGGTCGTAAAACGATGTCTTGAATCTGTACATAAAATTTATTTCATTTTATTTTTTGCTGAGTTAACTACTATGGAATGTTGTTTAAAAAATGATATATATATACATAATCTTACCACGACGTTAGGTGGAGTAGATAAGACGTAGGAAACAGCATTCGCTACATCTTCACTTTTCAAAGCTGGCATTGCAGCTAAAACTTCTTCGGAAAATGCGTGATAAGATGCCAATAATTCGGTTGCTACCACACCAGGATTAATATTCTATCAAAAAATGAACATAAAGATTTATAAAACGATTCTAATTAAAAAAATACAAGGATTAAACGTGTACGTAATGAATTAAATTCATCGCGGTATGAATGAATTTTACCGTGACCCGAATTTTAGTCCCAGTTAGTTCATTGCGAAGAGTTTGAGACAATGCAGTTAATGCACGTTTCGAGGATGGATAAATACCAAAACCAGGAACAGCAGGAACCCTTTCTCCAGCCAAACTACCAATATTAATAATCAAACCTTCCTCATCTTTTTTACGCATTAATCGAACAGCTTCTCGCATAGTCAAGCAAACTCCTAAGACGTTCACATCAATAACTGCTCTCCAATCTTCCAATGATCCTTCTAGAATTTGTAATAGCATGCATCGTGTAAAAGTTCAAATGTATTGTTGTATACGTTCGTAGTAGATCGATTATCCAAGTATTTCAGATTTACCTGTTAATGAGGATTCTTTAGCGATACCAGCATTATTGATCATCACATCAAGGGATCCTAAATTTTCTTCGATCCAAGAAAAGGCAACTGTTGTACTCTCTTCTTTGGTTACATCGCATTCGATTGCATGAAGCTTTCCTGGTCCTCCTTCCAAACTATTCGCGAGTTCTTCGATTTTGTCAGTTCTTCTAGCTAATCCAACCACCGTCATACCTATAACAAAATATTTTCTTCCAATGTTTCCCGATCGTAAAAAGTATTCGTCTAACTGATATTTTCGTGCGATCATGCAATCCATGTATCAGCGATTGAAAATCGATGATGCACATTTATTTTCTTCTAATAGCAATATCTATGAGATATTTATAATTTTATTATTTTATATTTTATTTACCGTTATTAACCAATAGTCGAGCAATGGCTGCACCAATTCCCGCACTTGCACCAGTAACGGCAGCTACTTTTCCAACCCATTGTTCCATCTTGTTCGTCTTCCTTTCTAGAATAGACTAATCTCACAGATAGAGAGAGAGTCGTTAACAAGAGACACCTTATAAGTCTTCCAATGGTATATACAAAACTAGTTAAGAAAAGAGGGGGAGAAATGTGCTCTTCGGTAATCAGATATATATCTAAGTAATACGATAGTTTTGCGGAAAAACGATACATCTCCTTTGGTTAGATGTAAGTAGGTTGTTTATCGAGGCTATTCCAAGAAATTTTATAGATTTCTAACACAACTTCCATCGTAGCTTCTTTTCTATTATTAGTTAACAACTATATCGTTAGTTTTTTATTGTCATTCATCTAATAACATTTTTATTTCGCGAAACAAATTCGCATAAAAGATATTTTTTAATATTCGACAAATGCGTCAAACTTTTGTATGACTTGTATACTTGCGACTTGCGTCTGCTACGAATTTAATGAAGTTTAATTAAGGCCAATAAGCGAACGAATGATCATTACGATGTTACGTTTCGTTAACGTTTCCTGTTTAACATTTTCGCGACTCATATAAGATGATTGGAAATGTATTGGGTTGGCAACTAAGTGAGTGTGGTTACTTTAATAAAAACCTACACATTTATTTGACTTTACTATACTTTTATATGTACAAAACCTAATATATTTATTCGTAGACCTAGATATATATATACATATATACCTATCGTAATATAATTAATTATTAACACGTGATATTATAGGAAATGACTATTCTTTTTTAAATAATAATATTCTATCTATCTATCTCTATCTATCTATGTGTAAGAATAAGAAGAAAAATAATAAAAAGACCAAAATGCTCACTTAGTTGCCAATCCAATAATTGTAAGAATGAATGATTGAAAATATAGGATTTGTTAGGATTTATCGTAGGAATTGAAATGATCAATTTGTAGGGAAATTGAATTATCCAATCTCATATCTAAATTCTTTCTACTTCCAATTATATTTTTGTCCACAATTCAAGTCACAATACTATAATATATTCGTGTCAGCTGTTAGTTTCTGTAGTCCGTAGATACATATTTACAAAGAGTTTTCTATATTCTGCTTGCTTGTTATTTTTATTTCTTTTTTTTT
>NW_014569834.1:6915-14007 GCF_001313835.1 Polistes canadensis
ATGTTTTTCTTTTTTTCTCCTTTTTATTTTTAGCATTTTTTTTTTTTCTTGCAATTTTTCATACATATTTTCTTTTTTTAATAATAATACACGTGCAATTAACTAAAATACAACAGAAGCTTTTTCGTATATTGCTTAGTTTTGTCTTAATAACAGGTAATAGTGTATTATGCTCCTCACACTCGCCAAGAACAGGCCCGTCTTTAATCGTTCTAATGATTGTTTCTCAAAATACAATGAATGAGATTTTAACGAATGAGAAGTAGAATGTTAGAATCGCGAGCCGATAATAGTGTAATGATATTAGGATGATTAAAAATAAATTTAACTTTGATCGTAGAAGATTTTTTGGCATCGTACGCACGCACGCATGCACGCACGCACGTAATAACGTTTTCGAGAAAAATATGGGATATTGTTTTGGAAATATTTTCCAAAAATAAAACGTAGACGTGTTTGTTGATTGATTTAAAAAAATGTCTACGTTGTGTTTCTCATAGGCCAACTTTTAACTGTCGAGTTTAATCGTTATTGTCAAATAAGCGTGTTCTGCTGCAACGGAACTCTACCATGTATGCATGTATGTATTTCTCTCTATTGTTCTGTGTCTGTTTTTTTTTGGTATTTTTTCTTTTTATTTTTTTATATAAAAAAAGAGAAAAAAAAAAAGAGAAAAAGAGACGAACCAAAGAAGGAAGTTTTTTTTTGTTGTTTTTTTTGTTCTCGTATGATATGTCGTTTAAATGTTTTACTATAAGACAGAGACAGACGATCGATCATGAGACCTGAGGAAGGCAAAACAATTTTATTTTATTTTTTTTTTCTCTCTCGTCGCGTATCTCATACGCGTCGATGTGTTGTGAATTTTTTTTATTATTTATTTTCTTTACGTCCGATTATAATTATATTTCATTGGCATTACGATATTTTTGCTCAGCGTCTCGTTCAACTAATTATTTAATAATCGCTGTTGTGTTTCTTTTTTTTAACCTTTTACTTTTTTTCTGTTTTATTTTCTTTTCTTTTTTTTTTTTTTAAATAGGAACCTCTAAAATAGTCACTGGCTGATTTGTCTTTCTTGCTTTCTTTTTTTTCTCTTTCTTTTTTTTTTAACTATACTCTCGTGTTATATATATATACTGAAAAAAATATACACTTTCTATACACTGCTGTATAATGTATAATACANTTTATATATATATATTTTTTGTTATTATTATTATTATTATCATAGTTTTATTCTTTTTTTTTTCGGAATATTTAACGAGAGATCGCTAAAATACGAAATGCTGCAGTTAACTTTTTTTTTTTATTTTACTCAAAAAGTCACGAGTTGTACAACATCTGTGACGACTACGTATAGAACGGCTATTCTTGATCGGTCGTTTTTATATTTGTTTTAATCCATTTGGATTCGTGCATATTTAATATCTATAAGTATACGTACAGATTCTAGTTTTTATTTTCTTTTCTTTTATCTCAAAATTATGTGATCTCTTGCAATATTCTTTATGTCTTTCTCTTTCTCTCTTTCTCTCTCTCTCTCTCTCTCTCTTTCTTTTTTTTTTAACTATACTCTCGTGTTATATATATATACTGAAAAAAATATACACTTTCTATACACTGCTGTATAATGTATAATACAAGTATATTTGTTCCTGTGTATATTCTCTGTATGTTTTACAAGTTTTTCATTATATCTTTTATGTTTTATCTCTTTTTCTCTCTTTATTTCTTTCTCCCTCTCTCTCTCTCTCTCTCTCTCTCTCTCTCTCTCTCTCCGTTCCTATTTCTTTCTTCAGTGCACTTTGTTTTTTGTTATATCGATTACATATATCACATGTTACAATGGAAGTATCGAACGAGTGGAGAAATAAAGCAGGCCAAAGCGTTTAGAAATGATGAAGAATTTCGAAGCTTAGCTTGCTGTTCTTTATATTATGGTTTTTTTTTCTTTTTTTTTTCTTTTTTTTTTTTTATTTTATTTCGTAGGAAAATACCACGCCGACGAACATTTATTAGATTATTTCCAAGGCCTGAAGAAGAATGAAATGGATACAATTCGTGCTTTTTACGTTAGATTCATTCATACCCAGGGTAGGCAAGCGTAAGGAGCGCATTTATTGTAATCATGCACGAATGGGAGAGAGTGTCTGCCTTTGTGTCAGTGTTGTTGAGGAAAGGGTTCAAATTGCGTGTTCGTATTTCCCTGTGTGACTTGATGAGGGCTATTTTCATCCCTTGGCGATACTTGCGACAGCCGTCTCTGTTGTTGTTGTTGTTGTTGACGTAATTGCTGTTGCTGATGATGTTGCAATTGTTGTTGATGTTGTTGATGCTGCAATTGTTGCTGACGTTGCTGTTTCTGCTGCTGCTGTTGCTGCTGCTGCTGCTGCTGTTGCTGTTGGCGCAATTGCTGCTGATACTGTTGCTGTTGCTGTTGTTGTTGCTGCTGTTGTTGTTGCTGTTGTTGTTTTTGTTGTTGTTGTTGTTGCTGCTGCTGCTGCTGCTGGAGTAATTTTTGATTTGGCTGTTGTGGTTTACGTTGCTCTAAACCAGCAGCCAAATAAGAAAATACACAGAGTACCGCGTAACAGATTTGATCTGCCTGTGAATATAAAAATTTGTATAATTATGCATACTGAAGTTTCCATATGTATATAAATATATATATACGATTAATTATAAAAGAGGATAAATATAAAATTGTGCGATCAATAATGCAACGTAAAGATAAAATTGAAACAATATATATATATTACGTAAAAATAATTAATAAGGATTGTGGGAGACTTACTTTAAACTCGTGAAACGAAATGAATCATCGTAAATAAAGCTTCATGCAGTATCTTTATCCGACAAAGATTCAAGATGAACCTCTGACGAAAGTTCGGCAACGGCAAACGCAATTGAAAATATCCGATGTATACAGTGTATCATCTCGTTGGCCTGTCGGTTCAACGTAATTATAAAAGAAAAAAGAAAGGAAAAAGGAACAAACATAAAAAAAAAAGATCTATTACTTAGAAAAATAATATTAAATTAATGACATTAATTTTTCATGCGCACATATATATCCATGAATAATTTATCATGGAACTGTACGAATAATATTGAAAACAATATCGGGTGAAAAAATAAGCATCTTAAAATATTCCTCTTTATTTTTTTTTTTTTTTAATTTTTTATTAAACTCACCATTTGCGACTTATATTTACGTTGTATTACTTGTCTAGTTTTAGGATCTGAAACAGAGATACACACGTAGAAAACGTAAATTGCAATACCTTAGATAATTGCGTTTGTATACATTCACCATTGTGAGATTAATTACTCACTGAATTCTTCCAAAACAAAGATTCCATCCTTCTGGGTAAAGCACTTGCGGATATGATCGAGTCTTACAAAAAACTGCAAATAATAGAACAATTTATGCGTTAACGAGCGTGAACTAGATGATAAAAAAGGTCTACGCTTCCATGCAAGTACCGTTTAAACTACGTCTACGGGTGTGTCCGTCTACCTTTCTTTAAATGAGAATAGGAGACCGATCACAGCTCTTTTGTAGAAACATTCTATAAAAAAGGGACACATGGTACGCGTTTATTGGAATTATTTGTTCAAATGTATACAACAGCCGATCAACATGAGTCTCGTGGTTAAATATGCGTCTGCATTTTGCAAAGAAAAAACAAAGAGGAAAAGAAAAAAAAGATCATCGTTTGTTTGAATGCACCTGGAATTATTTAATCAACCTACTAATAGTAATTACCCATACAATCGTCTAGTTTTTTGTTTTTTTTTAGAATACTCATCTTAAGATGATCTTTTTTTCTTTTTATTGTGCATTCTTTTGTAATGACTTTTGTATAGAATACGTGACGATGACCGCGTGAAAGCCTTCAAAAGATAAGATTTGAAAATTCATGCTAATAGTGCAAATGTTTATATTCACATTGTATTCGTGAAAAAAATTGATAATACGAAATCAGCTAAGCAAGGCAATCCCTTTTAAATATCATGCATCGTCATTCTCTAATGTGAATATTACTATCTATTTAAAGTGCTCATTCACAAAGTTCAATGATATCGATAACGACAACATCGGAAGATTTAGAAATCGTTTAATACGAATTCGATTAAAAATGATACATCATTCAATTTGAAAAATCTTATTATTAACATTGCCAGAAACACTGTACTCTCGTGATCCATGATTGGGTGTATCAAGAAAAATACAGTGCTATTCTAAAAGATAAAAATGTTCAATGAATCAGGAAAGTCACTTTATTCGAATGATAGAAGCTATAAAAAGAAAATTGTTCTTTTGAAAAAAAAAAGACAAATTAGAAGAGAAGATTTAAAGATTAGGATTTAATGGAAGTGGCAAAAGCGAAGCTTACGAAAGCGCACGCACCCATGCATCATATTTTTTTTGGGGGGGGGGGTTGTTTTTCTTCTTTTTTTCTTTTGTTTAATTGCAACGAGAACAATAAGAGCGATGTGTTTTAAATATAGCAAAATATCGCGAACAAATCAGCAGCAGCAATAGCAATGGCATTTGCATTGGCAATGGCAGTGGCAGTTGGTTAATATTTAATCAGCAGCAGGCAACTCTGGAGATGGCCTAAACTTATTGTATGTTATCAACCGCTTAGCGTCGGATAGTCTGCTAAAAATGTGCAATCGCATCGTCTAAATATAAATATAGATATATATATATATATATATATACAATATATATATGTAATATTTATAGCGGCGGACGGGGTACCTTGATAATGATGCACAGTCATGATTAAATATATTCAAGTGCTATGTGTGAGATAGTTAGTCAAAGTGTGTTAGTAATTAGTAATAGTAGTAATATAGTATTAGGAGAGAATTTTAATAAGAAATAATAATAATTATTATTCGTATGTGCTCGATAGAAGAGAATGGAAGATAGGAGGAACATCACGCATCAGTGCCATGCTAGAAATCATCTCRTGGTGTAATATATATATATATATATTATATATTTATATATATATATATATATATGATGTGTATATTAATAGGTATGTGTTTGTATGTATATATGTGTATTTATGATAACGCGGTGATTATGATGGTATAGGAATTATAATGAAATTTGCAATAATAGTAGGTTAGTTTTGAATCAAAATTTGATTTGAATTTTAACGTTAATGAGACTTTTGTTGTTGTTGTTGTTGTTGTTGATTGAATTATATTTTCTTATTGTTAAATTGGTATTTAATTTAGGAATGGCGATGTATAACACGACACAATTAATTGCTCTACTGCGTGATCGGCGCCATAAGAATAGCCTGGTTAATAAAAGGTCACCGTATAACGGAATCCCGTCTTACGGTAGCCTTTCGAGACGTTCATCAAAATTGGGTGACATATTTTTTTTGTTCTCTTATTCGTAACATTGATTCCTTTTTTTTCAAGTACCAATTGAACCATTTCATCTCATGCAATTTTTTTGAATTCATTATATTTGTTAGATCAATCATTTCAAGATGTCTCCCGATTTTGTACGTTAATTATTAATTATTGAGAACAGTATTTGTTAGGCACTACAGGTGTTACTACACGATTCGCTACTATTTCGGCACATACTTTCATCTACGGCCGTACTCCGAAATGAATATTATTTTTTCTTTTTTCTTTTTTCTTTTTGTAACTGGAGAAAAACTTATTATGCAGCATAATCGCGTTAGACAATAAATTAGATCAAAGAGAAAATTCATTATTCTTCAATTTCTAACATTGATCTGCTGAAGTTTATCTTACGATTATCCGAATCCTATATTTTTTGGATCACATCGATGCTTACGCTGTTGTTGCGAGATGCTTCTTTAAAATCATCACATTTTTCTTTTTTTTTTTTTTATTATTTTATTATATATTTTGTTCAATCGTCAAACCTAAACATTCGTTTCTGCCATTTCCAGTAGCATTGCATTCGAAGAGCATTGAATATCGTGTGGTTTTCATTTTCAATAATATTTGTTGGATTAATTCTTGACATATATATATATTGTTATATGTATATATATATATACGTATATACATATCTAATAATTATAATAATCATAAAAAATAAAAGAAAAGAACAACACTGATAATCGTGAATGCGTTGGGGGAGTATAAAAAGATAAAAAAAAGAAATAAATAAATTTTAGGACGATATATTTAATTCGTGATACACGTATGTATGCGTGTGCTCGTTAACTACACACATATATACCTACGTATCGCAATCACAACGGACAGTACCAAGACATCGATCGATGGTGAGAGAACAGTAAGATAGACAGAGCAGATCAGTCGTTTCAAATGCAATTCAAGAATGTGTGGTTAATATATATATATATATATATATATATATATATATAAATACTATATAAATATATGTATATATATGTATATATATGTATGTAATAGTGAGAAAACGATAAAAAGTAACGGTAAAAGAAATAAGCATTTCCGGAACACGGCCAACACTGAGTATAATTAAATATTGGATTTATAACAAATAATGATTTGTTGATTAATACCTCGAAATCCTGCTTGCCCAGCCGCGGGGCATTGTCGATGGACAGGACACGAAACAGAAAACAGAAATACAAAAAATTATATTTCGTAGACAATAATATCCACTATGTAAAAAGAGAGACAGGGTTGCACGGTGACATAATATTAGCTATTTAACCTATCGACGTGGCCAATTAATATATTAACGATAAAAGGTTTCATTGTTCAAGGACCATCTCAAAAGTTCCCCAAGCTGAGGAAAGTCTATCTCTTTTTAAATAAAAAAAGAAAAAAGAAACAAATATTTCTATCTATTTCAAATGATTTTATTTATTTATTTATTATTTTTTTTTAATTTTATCTTATATATATATCTTTTTGTCTATTAATTTATTTCACATATTTGATAGACTTTCCTCCGGTGTGACCACGACAGAAAAAAAAAAAAAGATATACTTTAAGACTGGAAAAATCTTTACGCAGCATCCAACATTCATATACAAGTCATAATGTATAGTATAATATATAGATGTATATATATATATA
>NW_014569834.1:14277-69277 GCF_001313835.1 Polistes canadensis
TTTTTTTTTTTTTTTTTTTTCAAATATTAATCCTTTTCTTATATATATTTTTTTTTTTTTTTTAATAGCAATATATAAAGAATATTTTCTCGAGATTATGGACCAAACCCGCCCGTCCCCCTTCCTCACCCCTCGACTCGTTCAATTAAATCACTTATGTTTTCCTGACGATAATTAAATCATTCTTCATTCGCTGTATCTCTCTCGCTCTTACTCTTGCACTCGTTTAAACATTCTCACATTCATATTATTATGTTCTTCTATCGTATCCAACCTCTTTACCCCACCCCTTCTCCTCCCTATCCCTTTTTTTGTATCCCAATTCGTGTTAGTTCAGACCCCTCGCGATAAAAAAGAGATCCCTCTTATAATTCGAATCATTTCGCGAAAAATTGATCATACATAAGACTGATAAAATACGTACAGATACAAATTTAAGCAGATCGTAGTGGCTAGCGATGGGAGATAATATTGAGTGGTCCTTGCATCAATGCAGTAACGAAAAAAACACAGAGAAAGAGAGAGAGTATTCAATAATCGAAACAATACGAAGAGTAAAAAAAGGTAGTGGCTGAGCGCGACGGCTATGCTCTTTGATTTTGCATTAAACACTTCAATTCAACGA
This sequence comes from Polistes canadensis, assembly GCF_001313835.1. NCBI lineage: Eukaryota > Metazoa > Arthropoda > Insecta > Hymenoptera > Vespidae > Polistes > Polistes canadensis. Next base: position 14,903 of record NW_014569834.1, read on the forward strand.
TTCATTTATTCTCTTACTTATATTAAATCAAAATATATTAAATAAATTTCTTATATTTTTGTTTATCTTATCGATTGTTTATCAATTGGATTGAACAATGTATCTTTTTGGATCGTTGAATCGAAGCGAGAAAAATGTATTTTTTAAAATGTATTACTCAACTTATGTACAATCGTCGAACAATTATACCTTTGTTTTAAATATTAACATTAGAGGAAACAGTAACATTGCAAAAGATGAAGGAAGAAGAAAAATAAAGGTAGGAAAAGATCAAGAATTTAGATAGATAGATAGATAGATAGATATAGAGATAGAGATAGAGATAGAAAAAGTAATACCTATGAAGAACAGAAGAAATAGGAAAATATGTAGTAGTCAAATATGACATAGTATAGAAATAATCGATGGATGTAATAGTAAGTAATTAGAGAAAGGAAATATTAGTACAACTGGTAAAGTGTTGAAGTTTTCATTCTTCTTGCACCCTCGAAAATACGTAAAATGTGTAATGCGAACGTATAACGGGCAAGGATGGTGGACTGGTCGTACCTTGCTGTTTGCGAAGAGAAGACCAACACCTTCCATGCAAACCTGAAGAAGCCCACCCTCTCCCGTTCGCATATCTTGAACTGGAAATTCACCTCCCAATTCGATACCAATGTTTCCCCCTCTTCCACGTGCAGCGGCTTTTTCCATCGCGTCTTTTATGCAATAATAAAGATCTTTGCACTGAAAATAATGTGTCAGAATAAATCCCTCTCTTATTGGATTTTGATTATTATTTTTCTTTTTGGATTGAAATGTAAAAGATCAGTATAGTAATAGTACAACAAAATTCTACTCACTTTCTTCGTATAATATTTATGAAATTGTGTTTGACCACCGTTTCGTCTCCACAAACAAAGAACCTTGTTTTTCGGACTGTATGTCATGTTAACCAATCGTTCGTACCACCAACGTTCAACGATAACTCCATTTACCGATCTCAAAACAAGACCATCGTGACGTACTTCGAGGAATCTTAAATCACCCTCGGCATCTACGCCAGCGTGAACGGTAAATGATTGACGATGCATTTGTCGTGACGTCAATGGTTTTAAATCTATATCGTTACCATACTGAAAAATAATATTTTTTTACAAAATTAAATATATTTATCTTTTAATACATTAGAAATATATTGAACATACGAGAATGTTTATTTGATCAAGAAGCTGATTGAGTTCCTGACTGTAAATCAAACCGATGTGACTCTTTCCCAACAATCTACGAACTTTACGTTTCACCTCGTTCTTTTCAACGTTCAGCATTACCAAAATTGCAGTTAAGTTATGCAATAAAGAACACAACAATCGATCCTCGTCGTGTTCCAATCGACGTCTTTCGCTGTCGCTCAAACTCTTGTACCTAAACGAACGAACGAACGTTATTTCATTTCTCTCGTCGTCATTGATTTTTAAAAGTAAATTCGAATAGAATGATCATCACCTTTCCATCATTTCTCCTGCCCCTTGATCCATACCCAACATATCTCGTTCTTGCGATACCGCGTCTAAAAATGCATCCTCCCAGAATTGCATTTGGTCCCATAGATTCGATCTTTCTTTACCCAAAAGACCTGATCGAAAATTTTGTTACGTGAAAATAATTTGATATTCTTTTGTTTTTTCTTTTTTTATTCTCCTTTCTTCTTTTCCCCGTTAACATAATTACCTTCGAAGAGATAAGTTCGAGCAGTTTCAGGACTAGACATTGGTGTGGTAGAGATTAAATTTCCACCATGGTACCTGAAGCCTGTACTCAACGATGATTTACTGGACCAGACGCTACCTGTACGTTGTTTTCCTTGACGCGGAAACTGGAAACAGAAGATCGAATAACGTGGATACAAATATGAAATTACACGTTCACCTTACGCGTTATACCAATAAAATATTACTAATCATTGATCTAAAATATTATTGCGAACGTTTCCAAACGCATACATCATTATTTTTACAATTAAGTGATTACTTAATTGAAGGAAGGATCGTATCTAATATAGTGTTAATATCGTGATGGGGGGAAATAGATATAAGCGGTAAAGTAATTAGCATAATTAGATCCGTAAGTTCGCCTTGAACTCGTTAGTTTCGTGTTGTTTGTTTTAATTGAAATAGCATTCACCGAAATAGAGAAAAGGTAACACAAACAAACAAAAAAATAAAAAGGAATAATTAATATAATTAAAAACGAAGTGAGAGGAAATAAATGCGTGAAGCAGCTAAAGGTAATAACTAAACTATCAACTACGTCATTTCCATTTTCTAATTCTAACTACTATCAAGGCTCTAAATTAGTTCTCGTGAATTTTTAATGAAGAAGAAAAAATTCAAAGATTTATAGAAGAAGAAGTAGAAGAAGAAGAATAATGAACGATATCCTTTTAAAATGTTCTTTATAATTTAATAATATATATAATATCATATCTACTTGAGTTAATTGAACTAATTCAATAAGAAATTTACATTGCCTTGTTCGACCTCGCTATCAGACACGGTGCTTCGGAAAGAAGCTTGATGTGATTGCCGAAAAGCAGGATTAGTGATAATGCTACCTCCGTCAGTGGACAAAGCTTCGCTGCTTCCTGTTCCACCTCCCCGCCCACTCTAAAAAACATATCATGTTCATACATAATGTGGTATAGAATTATTCAAATATTTGCCTGTTCATTAAAGAAAATTTCATCCGAATTGGATGATCAGCTGACGCCAACGGAATTAAATGCACAAAATCATAAGGCCAAATATATTTTGTATTCGAATAATACGAATCTTACGGTATCTAAAAACGCGTTAATCAAATGCCATATCACATTTGATGATATATATATATGTTAATCATCAATGATTTGTTTCACACATTGTTTGTCGAAGAGAGGAATATCTTTCTCATACCTCTGAATCAAATGACGTTAGCTTGCACAAAAACTTTTTTTTTTTCGTGAACATATCCAAAAACATGTCAGTTGTTGATTGGCCAGCGTCACTTGTATGCTGTGCATGAGGTAACTCAAGTTGAATTTGAGATGATATTTCTGGAAATCAAAGGTAAATGATTTATCTGATTTCTTTGATAATTATTATTTTCCTGTCATACGCGATCGTATACCTTGCGTTTGTGGACTTCGTAATCTTTGAGATATATCTAGAAGTTCACCTTGATTCGGGGATTGCGGGGACTTCAAATTTTCTTTGCTACCGAACGGGCTCGATGCCTGAAACAATAAATAATTAATTAACAATTGTTTCTCTCATATTGCACAATAATGAATTCCTTTTATTCGACAAACCTGTGATAACAGTGAACCATCGAAACCACCTTCCGATAGATCCTTGCTCCAATAATGTGTATGAGCAATTTCCATTAATTGAAAAACAGAAGCCATTCCACCTAATCCAAAATTATGATAAGTATGACCGAGACCATGAGCCACTGCTTGAAGGCACTTTAGCATTCCCTTATATACTGGTTTGGAGATACACTAAAATGGGATAATAAATCATTTTATAATTAAATCTATAAAAAAATCGCAAGTAATATAAATTAAAGTTAAACGTGTAAGATAATTTACCACATCGTCGATATGGTCATCTGGACTTATTTTTCTATGAAGCCCTTTATTGAGTTTCGTTACGACCAGGTCTCGATAACTTTCATCTTCCATAAGTTTCTTCAATCTATTCAATTTAAGCCAGCCGACCCCTTCACCAGCTAAAACTTGTGTTACCATCTAGAAAAAACACAATTAAAGAAAGAATTCAAAAAAGAATTGTATTTAGGATTTATAAATTAAATTATTATTGAAAAGTATACATACGTCTGTCAAGAAGGCTTGATTGTCACTGTTTGTACTAGATCGTTCCGCATTTTGCATCCTTTGCATTTCTTCTTGATTGGCTTTCATCGAAGAATGTTTTATCAATGACGAATTCTCAACGAGACCTGTTTTTCCTGAACCTGTAATCATGATTATACTTTTCCTTTCCAATTCTTTTTTTTTTTTTTTTCATAACTTTTATTTAATATAACCAACCTTTAGGAAATGGTCCAAACGATGTACCAGATTTTTCCTTAGATTTTTGTGACTGCGCAATATTTCGATTAGAAGTATTTCTGCTACCTGTGAAAATAAAGGTAAAAATAAACGATATGAAAAGATTTAGAAAATTTGATTGATCGTGATAAATGAAATATACGTACCAAATAAATCACTGAACATGCTGCTTGTTTGAGCAGCGATGCCGTTCAAATCGCTGCTAAAGTTGCTGAAAAAATCACGACCAATTTCTCTACGTGCCGAACGATTATCCGAAGCAACCAATTGTGTACTGGATGATTCTCTTCTTTGCGTTACACCTGGGGATGGTGGAGTATGCGGTGGTGAAAATTGTTGTGATTCTCCGAGACCCTGAAATAACAATCAAAATTAAATATTGCAATGAATTATTCAACTAATTTAACAGTCATTTGTGGATACCTTTAGCAAACCCTTTTTCGTTGCAACCTCTTTAGCACTCTTAGTTAAATCACCGAACGTACTTTTACCCATATATGTTAAATCGTCGAAAGTATTTTTGCTAACACCTGCAGCTGTCTTGCTTGCTTCGATCGCAGTTTTGGATACCTCCTGAACAGATTTCGTAGCTTCGCCTACAGCCTTCTTCGTTTGTTGTGTCAACTGCGAAGAATTGATATTCTTATATAGAATTGTATAATTATCTTCAAGCTATTAAATAATACCTGTTCCAATGGTGCAAACAAACTATCCTCGCCTGCTTCGGTGATCTTTTCCTTTGCTTGATGCTTCAGCTAGAAATAGAAATTTATTTTAAAGTATATATATATATTTTCATAATTCAGATAAAATAATATAGAAGATAAATACTTTGTCCATATGAGCAAGAAGTCCATCCTGACTACTCTGTCTGGTTGTTTCTCGTACGAGATCTTTAGCTTGAGTTGCAATTTGTTCAAACAACGAACCCTGGGATCCTTGTCTCATGACACCATTTCCAGGTAATCCAGTATTGTTCTTGTGTCCATTAGGTGAACCAGGTGCCACTTGCTGACGAGATGCTACAAGAGTTTCACTATCCATACTACCACTGAGTTGTCGGGTTAAAAGTGGGCTCGTACTAGATCCAAAACTTGACGTTCGTGCCAAAACATTGCCAACGCTTGGCTGTCTTTGAAGACTCGTTCCACTGGGCATCACCTTTAACATCATTTAGAAAAGATTTCTTATTTCGATGAATGTTTCTTTTTTTTTTTTTTTTTTTTTTTTGTTTAAACTCGTTTCATCCTTGCAATAAGCTTTCATTCAAAATATCTCACGCAATATTGTGCAGACACCAAATTAATTCTAAAAAGTTAATTCGATATACTCAGTGGACAGTGTTCTCTACTACCAATACGGTATCAAACAAATCGTTTTATTGTTACTGAACTTTGTTAAAAGAATTTAGAGACTACATACTGCGTATCAGAATTTTTTGGATTGATTATTGTAACAACTTTAATCAATAATTAAAAAAAAAATAAGAAATTTACTTATAATTAATGAAATTCGTTAGGGAAAAAGGGAAAATATTATAGACAAAATCATATGTTTAATCTTATACTCTTAGCTACGTTAGGAAAAATATATTATACGTGTAGATAAATTAAACGAATAGAGAGGACCCAGGAGAGTAGATACACCATACATTAACTGTAAGATAAAAATCCAGTTTCATGCCAAGTGATGTATTATTTTTGTTGCTTTGCTCGAAACACGGTGACATTAGCGCAAGCCAGTGAAATTGACAATGATACCAGATGTGCATGCACTCGTATAGTTGACACAGAAAGAGAGAGATAGAGAGATAGAGACAAGGCGGAATTTTTTGAATAGATAAATGCAGGACAGAAATCCGATGCACGCATATAGAATGACTCACAGGAACCATATATCTAGTGACGCGCGATGTCCTGTGAGGGGTGGTAGTGCGTTCAGTGTCGTTGAGCAAGGAGTTACCTAATGACCCCATGCCCACTCCAAATTGGCCTACTGAACTTTGTGCGCTCAGGATTGTGCGTGGAGTTATTGTCGATGCAGAGTCTGACTCAAAACTACCACCTTCCTCTTTATCCTATGACCAAGTAATTCATTAGCACAAAAAGCATGTAACATAGAAACAAAAATTATGATGAAAACGTTTAATTATGCATGATAATATGTAGATAAGATATATAATGTTAATAATGGTACTAGCCGAATTTGAATGAATTATGTTTGTTCAGAGATAGTGATAGATTTTAAACGATCAGACATTTTTCAACGAGACACACTCGATTCATATTTTAAGCGATAGAGAATAGCAGAGGAATGAGAAGATTGTTGTTGTTGCTTTCTTTTTTTTTTTTTTTTTTTTTTTTTTTTTTTTTTTTTTTTTTTTTTTTTTTTTTTTTTTTTTTTTTTTTAACATACGATACAGTACATTGTACCCAGGTGTTTTTCTTATTTTTTTTGAGGGGATAAAAAAATAAAGCTTGCTTGAAAAAGAAGATATAATGTGATATGTGAACGGCAAAGAACATCGTGATAAAAAGCCCATCATCGTTCTCTCTTTTAACGTAATCATTTCTAATATATCTATAATTTAGTATCATATATCGATAATAAAAAACATTTCACATTTGTGTATAAAACCATTCCACCTTTCGTTCACTTACATTGGTTGATTGGGATGTTTCCAAAGCTTTAGGATTCAATTCCAATTCGGAGTCTCTGTTAAAACTCGGACTGCTGAGATCACTATGACTGGAGGACGTACTTGGTGGGCTTTCCGGACGTACGGGTGATTCCTCTTCTACTCCAGGATATTGCAAAGAACTCGGTGGATTGTAAATGTTCTTAGGATCTATCGAAAGTGCCATTTGTTGAGGTTGACTTACTTGAGGACAATTATAACCTGTATAAACAAAAAATATATATATAATTTAAATAAGAAATGTGAATGTATATGAAAATATATTCGTAAAGATGTTAAAAGAAAAATTGTTAACTCACTCGGTGATAAATCTGACGATGCCATTTCCGAGACAAAATCACTTAAAGAAGAATAAGAAGAACTGGTGCTCTCTGCCCCTTCCGAATCCGAGCCACTTTCATCGGTCGGTTGACTTTCCAATTCCTTTAATGCATTCAATGCATTTGCCAATGAACTAGAATTATCCCAAACTTTGAAATGTATCGGCTCGAGACCGGCAGCGTACCATTTAGGTTTATCACCGATTTGGGCTGGATCAAATACACCGGTTTGTACTCTCAAAAAAGCAACGTTACTCGGTGTGAGCGACCACTCGGCAAGAAATTCTACGGCTTGCGTGCGGGCAAATTTGTTCAAAAATTGACTAGCTCTTGGTCGCGAACGGAGGAATGAATTGATTTGAAATGCAACTACGGGTCGAGGATAAAGCCTCAAGGTGCGCGTGTGTTCGGTAAAGTTGGCCAAGAGATTCTGGGAATTGAAGAATCGAACCATAGCCACTCTTGTTGCGATATCGACCGAATCAACATCGTTGCCATAAATAAATGGGTTAAAGGGTGATGCCATAGTCGGAGTTGTTGAAGTTCCACTGGCTGTCATGGTCCCAGGTACAGTTATTGGTGATGATGATGATGAAGGAGAAGGTGTACCACTTCCTCCAGATACTGAAACTGATGTCATCGCAGCTGATAACGATGGACGACGTAACTGTGATGCATTCCCGCCCAATGGGCTTTGTTGAACATGACCATGTTGATAATCAATACTTGGCCTGTTCCTCGTTGTCGAGACGCTAAAAAATAATATGAAGTTTATTGGACAATAGAATGATACTTAAACTTGTTCGTTAAACATTGTTAAACTTTACCTTAAATTCTGATAATGTTGAGAAGCTGTGCTTTCTCTTCTGCTTGGTGATTGAGAAGACAATCGCGAGGGCCAAGTGTCTTGGGGTATGGCTTGCGAAGCTGACATACTACCCATTGTCTGAAAATATATTATGTATAATGATTAATAAGGAAAAAAAGCAGACTGGCTTGTCTACAAAATCTATGACTGCAAGCGTGTCATAATAAACTTCAAATATATAATATACTTAATGAAATTCTACTTGAAAGAAAACAATTAAATTAGCTATACGTATGGCACTAATAGGATAATTGCAAAAACAAGAAAGGAATATAGTATTAGGTTGTCCCATAAGTTACTTCCTTCCGTTTTTTTTTTTTTGTATGCGGCTCGAAGTCATACATAGCTTGACGCGAAAATAACTTATGGGACAACCTAATATATAATCGATGCGTCCGAAAAAATCGATTCTCCGGGAAGGAAGGTGCGACTTTCGCGTTATGCAGGTATAAAATGAAAAAAATAATGGGATTAACTACGACACTGCAACAGATTCCGCTTACTGTTTTTTAACTACTGTAAAATAAATATTATTTAAATAAATATATATAACTAAAAGAGACCAATATAGAATATTTACACCAGAGCCAACTTGATCCATCAGTTGCATTGCCTGCGGAAACGAATGGATTTAGAATTATTAGATAGTGGATGGGATTAATTGTGCGATATGATATTAACCCTTTCGTTACAATCTACTTTGACATTAGTATAGATACATAGACCACATGACTCCTAAGTGGATCGTTAATAACGAAAGGGTTTAAAGAGAAACCGTCGATATGATTTAAAGAGATAGAGACAGAAGAAGAATATTTAATTAATTATTTAATTAAACTTACTTGTTTCAAATGGTTCTTTAGTATGGTACCTTCCGGTTCAGGCAAGGCCGGTAATTGATCCGCCGAACCAGGAGGTGCAGTTATTTTATTGCTATCGAGATCCACGAGCCAGACATCGTCGGGCATTTTGAAATTTTTCTTATACATTAAAAAAGATGCAGGTATTCCGATGATATATGGTGTCGGGGCAAGTAATAATTGTTCCGCACAGCTCATGCAGGTTGGTAATAATGGTATTGCAGGGAACATATATTCTAAGGGATAGATCATCGTAACAAATGCCATTACCGACATCGACAATGCATTATAATCTCGGGATTGTAATACGATCTGAAATGTAGGAACAACAATCAAATTATTAGGATAGAAAATGTATTGTATTGCGATATAGATCAATGTTAATAATAATTTACCTTATTTTCTAATAATATGAGAGTAAGAACTTTTAAACATATTTCAACGCCAAGTAATTCGAGAGGCAAATGTAAAGGAAAATCAATCAAAGAAAATCTCGTATGATCGGGTAATGCGAAACAAAGTGGTGGTTGTATATGCGACGATACTACTTCTATTTCTACACGGGTTTTCGTTGGTACGGGTACTGGACTGCTCAGCAATCTCAAAATCCACGTTTCTATTTCCCGTATATCGTGTAACACGATGGACGGTGTACCTTCCAAAACTTGACCACTGAGAACACTCCAAACTGAATCTCTGAAGATAAGAAATATAGATAAATAAATTACATATGTGTTTCTGATCTTGTAATAATAATTTAAAAAAAATAATAACATGTACCTATTAGTTTGTCTCGAAGCTCCTACTTTTTGAGGAGTCGAATTATCGTTGCACGCGTCAATGATTTTTTTTAAAACGAACAAACATTCGCGAAACATCGAAAAAAATGGATGATGAGAAATAATACAAAGTGACGTCAAGGAATGATTTCGAATCCTCTGAAAAAAATAATATATGTATATATATGTATAAAATTATTTCACAATTATCGTTAATTAATAATTTATAAATAAACAATATATTTACCTGTCGCCTTCGCGAAGCTCGTGGCGAGGGAGAATGACTGCCACCACTTTCACTGTCACCACTCGGTGCTGTAACACCTAATCTTGGTGCATAAGGTGCATGAGAAGTGTCAGAATCTCTTCTACTACTGGAACAATCTTTTTCCGAATCACTGGGACCAACCGCGCTGCTTCTATAGTCGCTATAAGGAACACCTCGAGATACAATCTCATAATCGTATTGATCTAACATCAGATTGGCAAAGAATTAAAGGATAAATATAATTAGGAAAATATAGGATATGAGGTTTCACCTAGAAAATGCTGAATCCGTACTCTTTTCCATACTTTTCCTCCAACTTTCTCTTCTAAACGTTGTATTGTATTTATCTCGTCTCATTGTAATACCACCCCGTGCATTTGTCCCAGCCCTTTCTATGGGTCGATAGAAATTCACGCAAATGCCATATCTTGTTTTTCCTATTTAAACAAAGAAATATACAATATTAGAGAATTAAATGATCAAATGGATAATAATATTCTGTTCAGTTTTTCGGGATCTTAACCGGAATCCTTGTCAGTAAGGGTGAAAGTGAAAGATGTAGCCTCCCTTAAAGCTGTGCGTTTAGGTCCAACACTGCTGCAACCCTCTGGTTGACAAAAATACACCATATCCAGAGGTAAAGGAAAATCTTTGTGATCCTCCACTGGATATCTGCGCAACAATTCTGGAACCTATAGTTATAATAGAATAATAAAATAATAATATTAACATAGACTTTTTATCTATCAGATATTAAACAAAAAAAGGTATATATCTATATATATATATACCTGCACAGGTTGACGAGAAATCGGAGCCGATCGTGCTCCCACAATAGCAAGGTAGTCCACCAAACGTGGACATAGTTGTTTCTTTTGTATATCCATGGTTGCCATTGAATGATCTGTCACCGTTTTATAGAATATATGGAAAAGTATTCTGCCAATGGCTTATTATTATTATTATCTTCGAGCTCGTTTCCTAATCCGATCATGGCTATTTCATTCTTCGATCTACTGTCGTAGTCTTGTCAACCTAAAAACGAAATTTAAATATATAACTTCTCTCTCTTTTTTTTTTTATTTAAATTTATAGCTTAACATTACGGTGACCCGAAGATCATACGCAGTTATGTCATTTAAAAATATTCCTAAGAATCAATTTAAATGAAACGTTTGATCACAGATATTTATTACTTAAATCGTAATATCACGTGAAACAAAAAGATACTAATTCCCAGGACTATCATTCTCTAATCAAATAACGATCGCGAACGTTGTTAATTGACCGTGACACTATTCGTCATCCCAGCACTTTCCTATTAAAGTTATTGATTTCTCTGTACGCAAGGGCAACGCCGTGGCGCATCCGCACGTTCACCGTCTTTCCCTAGTTCGCACTGTTCGCGTTTTTCTAAGCAGCATCAAAACCACCACCACCTCCTTTTTCCTACTCCTCCACCACCACCACCACCACCACCACTTTCCAACATTTCCACCACCACTGACAGAGAAAAAAAATAGGTCGAGGGGGGTCCCTTGAAATGTTTTATTCGAGCTAAAATAAAACCCTATGATAATAGGAAAATTCTTTCAATTATCCCATAGATTCTCGAATGATAATAAATCGTAACAAAAGAGAGAGAAAACAAAAAACACATTGGATACACAACGAGATATAGAATCAAAATCGTAATAGATGATAGAAAATAAAAATGATAGATTTAACACGCATAATCAGAAATGAATTTTAATTAAGGGGAAAAGGGGTGAGGAGGGGGGGGTGCAGAGAAACGAATTAATAATTGATCGGAGACGCTCTCAGACATATTGACGTTTCTCCTAACTAATTATCACCCAAATCGATCATGCCCTTTACGTAATCTTACGTTTTATCAATGGGGACACGTAAATGATGAAAAAAGTAATTATTAAAAGTGTATTAAATGTTTCGTAAAAATAGAACAAGTAACATGTCGAGACGTGATGAAATCCTTAACGGAAGCTAACTACACGCAAACACACACACATGCACGCACACAAACACGATTTATATGAAATACCTGTCAACGAGGATAATTCCATTACGTGTTATTTTCCTCCCACACATCTCCCCCGTTAATTAGTAAAGCGTTTTTTGAATTAATAATATAAAAAGAAATTTGAAATTAGAACGTAGATACATTCCGCGTAACTTTTTAATTTTCCTGCCAACAAACGAGCAACGGAATAATGTTGTGAACCAACGAATAAGGAACCTACGGAACAACTAACTAACCGATATCACTCAGAAGTTTTCTGATAGCACGCACACTATACTCGTTGCTTATTCATCCAGGCAAGCAAGCAAGCAAGCAAGCAGACGCAAAACTAACAGGAGCGGATTGTACGAGCAAGTGCCATCGTCTCGAAACAATTGTACAAACAAAAACCATCATTTCTTTTTTATTTTCTTCGATCACGATCATCATCATGATCATCATGTGTATAGTCAACAAATTTCTTATCACAATTAGATTGTTTTTACCACGTGATCGAGACTCGATTGTTATTTAATTATTTTCCATTTGAAAATAACACTTACTGTGTGTTGTTTTGCATTTGTTTATTTCTTTTCTTTTTTTAACGTTGTACCAAGTTCCAAATCATGAACATAACACTATACGTGCTACCACCAAGCTACTTACTGCTTCGAACTCGTAGAACCAACTCCAACTTCTCTCTGTGTTTAAGCTTTACTACCAGTAGAGAATCGATCAATAACGCCCTCGAAACGACGAGGGTTTGGCCTACCTTGCGCCCGGTTAAACCCTCTCTCTTACCTTTTTTTCCCTCTCTCTCTTTTTTTTTCGTTTAGTTATATCATTTTATTTTTACCCTTTCTTTCTTTTTTTTCTTTTTGCAAAATTACTCTTCTCATTGCTTGCCTTGCTTGCTTGCTTGCTTGCTAGTTTGCTTTACCAGACGTGATTTATCAATTTTCTTTTCGTAATTTTCTAAAATTAAACCCGATGATGTAACTAACCATTTATACTACAAGAGTTTCGATCCTTTTCCTAGTTTTATTTCTGTTTATTTTATATGTATATATATATATATATATATATATATTTTTTGTTGTTGTTGTTAATTATTGTGTGAATAAGGAATGTAATAACTACGCGTTTGGAATGTACGAGGTGTTTTATGAAAGATAATTAAATCGACACAGCTGTTCAATTTGGGGATCTCATATATTATTATTATTATTATTATTATTAATATTATTACTTTTACCGCTTACATTTTGTGTGTTCTGCACGACGATAGATTTATCAGTGGACGGTGAAAAGTTTATAACTTTTCTCATTGTTGTTGTTGTTGTTGTTTTATTTTGTTATTTTAACGCAACGCAATTTTCAAACGACGAATTTCATAAATTCATTCTTTAACGTTCAGTTATAATACATTTTTTTGCGATCGTTGTAAGTAATGATGCATCATAATTAATGAAATGTGTTCACGATTAGATCGTCGGAACGATTATACAAATGTTTTTTTGTTCTTCTCATTAATTTGACTTATTAATTATTATTTTGTTCATTTTCATTAAGCTTAGACAAATAATACACATATGTTAATAGACAAAAATGCATAAGTTAATACAATAATGTCAGCACGAGTCTTCCCCTCTCCTCGCGCGTAAACATTTATTATGTTTCTTATTTTATTTATAATTACGGGCTGCAGCAGATCGTGGTATATTATAAAAAAATACATAAACAATTTCTTAAAAGATATGTGCTCGTTTAAAATATATATAGAAAAAAAAAAGGATTACAAAAGAAGATTGAGGAAAAAGGAGGACGGTCTAAAAAAAACAAACAAACAAACAACTGTAATACTAATCGTAAGGAAAAAATAATTACAATAGTTCCGTTGCACTTAATTTAAACAATAAATGACCAATTAACGTTTTGGTAAAGATATTCTCGGTTAATAGAGAAAAAAAAAGTGAAAAAAGAAAATAAAGTATAACAATTCTCAACGTCCGCTGATAAGAGTGAAATATATATATATATATACGTATAAATAAATAACCTTCGCACAAACGTTTATACGTAGGATTTTTTTCCTCGTATACGTTTTAATATTATATAGTATGCAAATACCTTTTTATTACTTTTATTTGTGTTTTGTTTTGTTTGCATTAACCCGTTGTACTCTCGACGCTAGTAAAAAATACTGTACATCCGACTTTGACATTTAAGATATACTTTTTTTATAGTTCATTGCTTTTTTTTTTTTTTTTTTTTTTTTTTTTTTTTTTTCTTTTTTTTATTTTCATTTTTTTTTTCTTTCATATAGTTTTTAAGTAAAGAACTCCCTTTCGCGCGGTATTTTGTTTTTCTTTCTTCTTCTTTTTTTTTTAAATTCTTATTTATACAATTCACATCGTGTTTTAAATTGTAAATTAAGTTTTAAATATAATACGTTGGTGGTACGTGTTCGGTGTTACCACCATGCGCTATGGGGGTTGGGAGGGGGGTAGTAAACGTCAGATGTCGAGGGTTGTCGTATCAGAGCCACGATGATGATGATGATGATGATAATCTTCGTTTAACAGCGGTTCCTGTTCGATGACCATGTGAGCTGTGAACAAAACTCTTCATGCATACCAATACAAATAGGGATAGATGTAGATTTAACACGTTCACTGCCATAAGAGGGGGCTGAGGGGGGTTGTCATCACCCATGACCGACATTTTTTTCTGTCAATCATGGCCACAGCAGGAGGTGTGAAGTCCACCGATATTTTCTACATTGTTTTTATATTATTGTTAATAAATTTTGCTCACTAGACAGTCAACGTGTTAAATTAAACGATATAACAAATGTATGTTACGTAGCTTTTTGTTTCGTAACAATAACGTTTTTATCGTTCGCAGATTTTTTATTCTTCTTTTTTTTAACATTAAAAAAAATTTCATACGTTCAACAATCTTAAAAAGAAAAAAAAAGATCGAGATAGACGAAAGAGACGTACACTATTCAAACGCATCGTTTTTAATTATTTCCTTTTTTTTTTTTTTGTGCGTTTGTTTTATTTTTTTAATTATTTTTAATTTTATTTTGTTCCTTCATGCAAAATAAAAAACGTGCAAACATTCCGTTAAAATATTATCATCGTCTCGTAGATTGTTGTAATCAATTGTTATTGAATTATCAAGTAAAAAGTTTATTAGCAGCATACGGGTTGCAAAAATTACGAACAACAACGATTAGAAAAGATATTTATGTGCATTTATTTATTTTTGTTGTATTTTTAACTAATCGATTTCAAACTTAGATGCCACAAACTAACAACGTGCAGCAAGCATTCGCAAAAACGTTACCATTGCATAAAAGTATTGTTAATAATGCGTTATATATTAATAATTAATATTGATATAATACAAAAGAGTGGTGGTGGTGGTGATTGCTTAGATTGCAATGATGCCACGCGAGAAAGGAAAAAAAAAAGATATAAAGAAAGAAAGAGAGAGAGAATGAGAGAGAGAGAGTGAAAAAGATAGAAGTGCAACAACTGATGTGAGAAAAATTACAAAGATATACGTTTCGTATAAATTTCTAAAATAATATTTTATTCAAATCTTTACATATATTTAAACATTAAACCGTGACGCAACCGTTATCAATGAAACAAGAGAGAAAAAATATAATTCATATCAGAAATAGAGAAGATTAAATGAAATTTAACCCTTTCGTTACGACTGACCCACCATATAACGGGGTCGTTTGTTTATGCAAAGGCCCCGTACGAACGACTGACCCATTTTAATTGGGGATCGTATCATGCAACGATATACGTATGGGCAACAAACAAATATAATAATTGCGAATACGTAACGAAATGGTTAAAATAAAATAAAAAAAGAAAATTAAAAAAAAAAATATATTATTAATAATAATAATAACAATTTAAATTATTTTTGTTTTTTGTTTATTGTTCTTTCAATTGATTAGTCGCAGTGGGACACATACTTACGTGTATACAGCTACAAGAAAAATGAAAAAAGAAGACAGAGATAGATAGAGAAATAGAAAGACATGTAGACAGAGAGACAGATAGAAAAAGATAGATAGAAAAAGAATGAAAAAAGAAATAACATAAATAAAGCGTACTAACTATAGATTACGATGAACACATCGAAAAATTAATTGTTTTTTTTTTCTTCAAAAGTGCTTACAGATAGATATAGAAGAGTTAAAGCGTAATATAAAATGTGGCTGCTTTTTTTTTTACGAGATTAGATTTTGGTTATATTAAATGAAAAATGGCAAATGGTGGTAAACTCGTTTATCAAGAAGAATATATTGTTTTTTTTTTTTTAAAGAATACACAAGAGAGAAAGAGAGATAGAAAATGAGTTCGATGCACAAAAATCTGAACTTTTATACCGAGTACGTTCTCTTATTACTTTTCCTATTCCTTTCTTTTCTTTTCTCATTTCATTTTTTTCTCTTCGTTTCCTTTTTTTTTTTTTCAGTTCACCACTTTATAACAAAAAGAAAAATATAATAACACAAAGATTAAAAATTAAAAAGAATAAACAAATGGAACAATAATAAATTCAAGCAGATAACAAAAGCTGCTCGTCTCTCGTAAATTTTTATATCGATGTAATGTGTAATTTGCAAGAACAAAGAAAAAAACAAAAAAAAAAAAAGAATAATAGATAGAGAACGAAGTTTAATATTATCGTTGGAACATTATGGGTTTTTTTTTTCTTTTTCTTTTTTTTTCTTCATATCAGTGTACGTCATGGCGTCGTGAAAATTTGATGATAATCAAATTCGTTCATCGAAGATTACATTATTTTTTGTTTTATTCTTCTTTCTCCTTTTTCTTTTCTTTTATTTTCTTTTCTTTTCTTTTTTTTTACTTACAATTCCCTATAAACGTATATTTTTTTTTTTTAAATTCTACCCAATGCATTCTACCGCAAAATGTGAAATAAGAAGATGATTCAAAGCACAGGTGTGTAAATTAATATAAAAGGTATTTGTTTCCATTTACGAGATAATACATCACAAAGCTGATATTAATATATTATTGTTATTAAAAACTTCGTTCGATCGATGTTTAAAAAAAAAAAACAAAAAAATAGAAAAATAGAAAAAGAAACATATTGGATCATCGTAATCTTTCCTAAAGAAACCTTAGATCAAAATATATAACATAAACGCAATCAATCCTAATGCAAAAAAAAAATATATATATAAAATTATTATTATTATCTCGAACTACGTGCATTAATATTTTGTCCATTAATGATTTTTAACGTATTCAAAAAAAAAAAGAACGCTATTTCCTGAATTAATATCTTTTCTCTTTTGTTTGTTTTTTCTTATTTCTTTCTTTTTTTTTTTCTTTTACCATTTTATCATCTACAATGTATGTACAAATCGATAATATATTACATATACAGATATAATAAGAGATTAATAAAAAGAAAAAAGGATGTGTATATACGTTAACGAGACAAATATGAGACAATAGTATTACACACCAATGCCATGATTAAATTATTACCATTATTATATTATTGAACGTGTATAGAGTGCTAGAATAAAAGTGTCTTTTTGAAAAGAAAGAAATCATTTCATTTGCAACTAAAATTTTCAACATTCAACAAAAAAAATCATACCATCTAATAGAATTTTCTATGTGTTTTACTTCTTTTTTTTTTTTTTTAATTATTAGATAGGATTAAAGAAATATAATGATTTGATTTATACATATATGTATATGTATATATATACATGTATATACATATATGTATTAGAATATTGGTATGCGGGTGCAAGACAAAAAAAAATGTCAAACACATAGAGACAATATTGAGAAATAAATATCATCATCTCATTCAGGAGTGTTATCTATAATATATATACGTAATATGTATATCATAATGAACTTAATACCTATTTATATCAGTATCTCCAAAGTTTACAAAGGACATTTCTGCAAAAGGCAGAAATATTATCAAAATAAATTTCGATAATTCTCTATATTATATTATATAATATATATATATATATATAATATATTGTATTTAATAATTAATTTTTATATATATATATATATTTATATCCTTTTTTTTTTTTTTTTGTTATATGTTAAATTAGCAAAAGAGAAAACGAAGTAAGAGTGCAATCTGGCTTCTGCGTTTTCTTTCTAGTCAAACCGTTCGTATAATTTATGATTTTTTTCTTGTTTTTGGCTAAATAATTAAAATCCATTTGTTCTCTTCCTTTTCTTGTTATGTTCTTTTTCTTTTTTCTTTTTTCTTTCGTCTACGCTAAACCCAATTTTATCGTTTCCAATTATAAGTACCGAATCATAGAGATAATTTGCCAAATTTTTGATCACCGTGGATTTCATCGATCGTTCACCGAGATGCAGTTAATTTAATTAAATCTTTCCTCGTTAAGCCTACAAAATAAAACAAAAAAGTAAAGGAAATTTTTTTAATTAAATAATAAATTTTGTAATGTTATATTAATATTAACGCATTAGAGCAAGTTACACCTTACTCGTAACGTTTATATTTCCCTTTTACTATTAAACTATATATACCTGACAACGATATATCATCGTAGATACGAACGATTTGATTTATATCATCTATTCGAATTTGACTAAATCGTTTTACGGAAAAAATAGCTAACTATATATATATATATATATTATTATAATAATTAATGTGATAACAAATGAGCTATATATACTCTTTTGGAAAAATCGTAATAATTCAACATCGTTTGTACAGATCAATTGGAAAGTTTCATTTTAAAACTACAAAATCATACTCTAATGACTTTTTGTTTTTTTTGTTTTCAACACTTAAACTCTTATTCCCGGTTTGTTGTTTATTCTTAATTTTATATATATATATATTAAATGATACAGAGATCATTTATTATCACAATTAAGTCTTAGTGGTGTTTCTTTTGCAATTTGTTACGTTGAGACCTATTAGTACCATTTTTTTCGGCGACGTTAAGCTGAGGCCCGACATTCCGATGATCCCCCACAGGTATTCTGAATAGCTTTATCTTCATATGATCACAAATTTCAAGGCAGACTTGAGAGCTATATCGCAGAAGGTCCAACGTGACCCAAATCTAAATAACACAGATCAGATTCGATTTTTTGGAGTTTTTTGGAATTTTTGTACACGCACCGGTTGATTTTTGTTTCTTTTTCTTTTTAGTAGAAAAAAAAAAAAAATAAAATAGGAGAATAAAAAACAGCACTTACGAAACACAGCCAGAGAACGTAGTACTCTTTGATAAAAAAGTTGAAGTACTGGTTAAGAAACAGCATTGCTGGACCAATCAAGGAACTATCTAAATATTGCATCTCATTTTTCGTCATATGAGCAACCTGTAATATCAAGAAATAATTATATTATATATTATATTACACATTGTGTATTAAATGTAAGATATACAATTGAAACATTTATATAAATGTTTTTCTGTGTTTTATTTTTTTAATGATTAAATAATATATATATATATGTAAATACACTTACCACCAATCGATTGGTAACTTTAGCTGCAACCATCCCAAATGCAAGTATATACAGAGCAGGATGATTTTCGTATACGTGCTCAGCACTTTTTCTATAAATAATGAAAGCTGGCACTACCACGAAACTAAATGGGATGATCGGCGACAGTACCGATGTTCCCTGAAATTTGTAATCATTGTTATGCAGTAAAATTCTATTATATCATCATAAAAGAAAATAATTAATTAAACGAATTGTGATATTTTTGTATACTTTTTTTGAGATCAAAAAATTGTCTTTTGTTTTTTTCTTTTTTTTGTTATTATACTCATCTAATAATAATCAAATACGACACACTAAACAAATTTAACTAAAAGAAAAAATTCAATTGTATTTAACGCAAACAAAAAAAAAAATTATATATATATTGACTTTGTTTTTTTTTTTTTTGTACATTTCATATCGCAAAATTTGAGAACTCTTTAAAAAAGTTAACAAGCAAAAGCAATCGAGATAATATATATGCAATAAGAGATCGATAATTAATTAATTAATTAATAAAATAAATAATTAATCGATTAAATAGAATATAGAAAAACAAAAAAAGATAAGTGAAAAATTTGAACGAACAGTAATTATTAATTATCGGTCTCCTTTTCTAATATTTAATCCTATTAAAGATGCATTAGATCAAATTAGTTATTAAACATATAATTAAAGCAAAGCAGTGCTAGCAAAAATAGTGCATGCATAGAATATTACAATAAGAAAAATAGTTTTTACAAAATATATAAACGTGAGCTAGAGCGACAGAAAAGAATATGGGAAAAATCCAACAAAGTATAGAAAAACAATTTCAATTGATAAAGATGCGCAACATTTATCTTACGAATAGAAATAAATAACAAAGAGAGAAGTGTTTTCTCTCAACGCAAGAGGAAAAAAGACACGTAATTAGAACAAATTTTGCTGCATAAATTTGAAACAATTACTAAGATTTTTTTCTCCATAAATTTCATGCAAGATTCGTTGGAAAACAATTTATTCGACAGACAAACATTTTTTTTGGATTGGAAAGTTAACGTGGGAGGAAAGTGGAATGCAGGAGGGTGGGAAAGGTGGAAACTGACGAGGTATACAAAGAGAACAAATACACGTCCTAAAATTTTCTTTTAAATGATCAAATCCTTACGAGAAAGAAAGAGAGAGAGAGAGAAAGAAAGAGAGAGACAGAGACAGATATAGATAGAAACAAAGAGAGAGAGAGAGAGAGAGATACAAAGAGGAAGATAAATATACGCGTTTTGAGTGTGTGGGTGTATAATATAATAAACCTTATTGAAAACAGCACAAAATTGGTGATATAATACGAACAAAGTGTGTATTATTACGTAACAATGTCGTGTGATCATTTTCTCTTTTATTTTTTGTTTTTAATTTTTTGGGTTTGTCGATATAATAAGATTTAGGCCCAGTTCTGTATAATTTCGTCGTGTGTCGATTAGAACAAGTAAGTAAAATTGATAAAGAGGAAGATGTATTGTTGTTATTGTTGTTGTTGTTGCTGTTCGTGGTAAACTTGCAGTAAAAAACCTTGATTTGCCTTTGATCGGGGACACACTACTAACCAGAAGAAGATATTTCATTAGATTCGAAGCACAGGGAATTATTTATGGTCAAAATACTAACAATAATAAGCAGGCGATATTATAAATTTCTTGGTTTTTTTTTCTCGGGGGGTTTTTTTTTTTTTTCGTTTTGTTTTGGCATTATTTTATATCTTTTTGTTTTTTTTTTTTTTTTTTCCTTAACCATCACATGCAAAATAAGATATAAAAAAATAATGATTAATTAATGAAATTCTTCGTAACATTGCAACGTATTGTTATTTTTGATCTCATCCAATTGTTAAACATTAGAATACTAAATAAGTCAGGCTTTCGGATATCTTTTTTTTNCAGGGAATTATTTATGGTCAAAATACTAACAATAATAAGCAGGCGATATTATAAATTTCTTGGTTTTTTTTTCTCGGGGGGTTTTTTTTTTTTTTTTTTTTGTTTTTGCTTTTTTTTTTTTCTTTTTTTTTTTTTTTTTTTTTTTTTTTTTTATTAATTGCGATCTAGCCAATATCAGAAGCAACCTAACACAAACGAACTTTGGAAATCCTTCGTAACATTGCAACGTATTGTTATTTTTGATCTCATCCAATTGTTAAACATTAGAATACTAAATAAGTCAGGCTTTCGGATATCTTTTTTTTTTTTTGTAAAGATTATTATCAACATCAATACGATAGTATCAATGCAAGAATTTATACATCCCATGTATCATGGTCATCATACAAGGGATTTTTCCATAGAAGATTCCTATTATAATAAGGGTTGCTAAGAAAGGGTTAAACAATGGTGCAACACAACGGTTGCATTTCCTCTATTCCATTTCCTCTTTCAAATGTTAGAAATAATTTGTATACAAAACGTTGAAATGTAACGAAGAAGAAATAATAAAAACTTAAATAATAATAATAATAATAATAATGATGAAATAATTAATCTCCTAATGTATAATAAAAATATATACGATGATGGTAACACACATAATATAAAAATATATCATGTGTAAATTCGTATTAATCAACTTAATATACACGAATTAATATAACACAAAAATATTAATCATGGAATAAATTTGCTTGGGGCTAAACCAAAAAAAAAAAAAAAAAAAAAAGAAAGAAAGAAAGAAAGAGAGAGAAAGAAAAAAAAAATAAAAGATAAATATTATTATTATTTAAGTGCACTACACACGTGGTGGGACGCTTTAAGGAGAGAATATACTTTTGAGAAATGAAAACTCTGACAACACTTACTGCGACGGTGGAGCCATTTTTTCCGACACCACCGGCAAGTATGACGGATATACTGCTTTGTGCAAGTAAAATAGCGATGCCCACGGCGGCCCATAATGGAAAGATCTTGACCTCTGTGCCAGTATATGGCAACTGCATGAGCGATACGAAACATCTTTCCGTTAGTTAGCTTCAACATCAAGCAGAGTGAATATTTTCAATCTCTTTCTCAACACATGGTGGTCGTTTTTTTTTTTTTTTTTTTTTTTTTTTTTGTATCAACACACATCTCTAACAATAAAAGTGTCTTTAGAAAGACTGAGAAAAAAAGAGAGAGAAAGATTTGATTGAGACACAAACAGTAATTGATTTATATATATATATAGATAAAACAAGTATGTAAATTAGAAAGATTGACTATATAGAAATAGATATAGACGAATATAGATTAAAGTGACCCTGAAACCATATATGTATATACATATTCGTTAGACCCATAATCACCAATCGAAAATAAAAAAAATGAGACAATTTTGATAATAAAGAAGGAAGGGTTAATTACATTGCATTCTATAATATCCCCTACACTCTCCTCCTATAATATATAAATTCGATAATAAAATAATTGTAAAGAACATTCGATTCGACCTTCCCATCAAAACCTCACGTGTACACAGGGAGGAACTCTTATTATCCATAAAAAATATCATCGAAGTAGTATTACACGCGTGCTATGGGCACACAATTAACGAAATAGAAACAAATTTCAATCGAATTAGATTGAATTAGAATTCACATTGTATTGAATGATATCAAACCACATTTCAAGACCTTTTTTTTGCCAAATCTTACGATTTCAGTTTCGAAAGTTTTATTTTAGCATCCTATATTATCAAATGGAAATCATCATTGTTAATTAGTAATAGTTAGATCAAGAAGTTTGGTAATTAGGGATAGAATAGTTGTCGAAAATAAAGAGATAAAGAGAGAAAAAGAGAGAGAAAGAGAGAGAAAGAGAGAAAGAGAGTAAAAAGTGAATTATTATCAAGCGCAAGAAAATTTGTTGCAGAAGTTTGGTGAATACAAAATTGTTCTAAGAGAAAAGAAAAAACAAAAAAAAAAGAAAAGAAATAAAACAACAAAACTACTATGGCTGGCAAATAATAAATAACTACAATAGAAATTATTTAGTCGTATCTTCTTCTTTTCTTTTTTTTTTTTTGTTTGTTTGTTCGTTCGTTTGCTTTCCTTTTTGTATATTTTTAAAAAACAACATTCGTTTGTTCGGATACTCGCGTTGTTGCGAACAACCAATATTCTTCTTCTGTTCAAATTATTCGTATTTTTATAATATATATCTTAATATCTTTTTGTTATATATTTGATGATTTTTCATTTTGTTCGAACTTACTGCAATGGTCGAACCGTTCTTTCCAATTCCACCAGATTCAAAGACTTTACAAAACTGAAGAAATACGTGAGTGTAGCCCACGTAAAATATCGCTGCCATGTAACAACTTAGCGTACCCAGACCGAGCATAGGAATCTAAACAAATCCATTAAAATCTTACTCTTTTATATTTTTTTTAAAAAAAAGAAGATCCCCCTATCATTGAGACGGAAAGAAGAAATAAATATTAGGGTTACGGGGGGGGGGGAAGAAATGCAATTAAATTTAATCGTTTAATTTATATTTCCCATCCAATCTCGAGTCCTCTATCGATAATATTTCTCCTCACAGTGTTTTAAAAAGATTTAAAAGAGACAAACGTCTAACGAAATTTTGAAACCATATATATAAACCAAATTCACAATCCTCCCCTTTGATCGTCGAGTATCGCAAAACCAATTGGGACGACAAATTAGACGAAAAAAAAGGTCAAAATAATATATCCCCATTAAGAGTTGGATGTTGAGAAAACAATTGAGAAATTTTGCACAATTCTAAATCTTCAACCAAAAATCCATACTGATCATCTATTCTTATAATCGAAATTTCTTAGAAATTTGTGGACTATCGTCGTCATATATAAATGCCATTGAAGATATTTTTCCTATACCTGTAATCTAATATTTCCTTTTTTCCTTTTCTTTTCTTTTTATTATAATTTGTTTTCCTTTTTTTTTTCTTTTTATCAGAAAGGCATATATACTCAAAAAGGAAGCACAATTAATTGCTAAGTAAGAGTGTTGTATCGTGTTCTCTTCCTCGTTGATTGATTGTTGTTATTCTCGTTGGATAGTTTTATAGTTGATTGGTAGTAGTAATAGTAGTAGTTCGTGGTTGTTCTTGTTGTGTATTGCTGATGTGTTTTCTCTTTTATTATTGTTTTTTTTTTATATTGTATTACGTAATCAATCGACAGAAAAAAACGAATGCAAAAATATAAGCAAAAGAGGAAGAGGAGGAGGAGGAGGTGGTGGTAAGAGGAGGAAGAAGGAAAAGAATCGTGGATCGAACGAAAGTGTAGCATTTTAACAAAACAATTTCAAACGTAATTTAAAAGAAATAGTTAAGTAAAAATGTTTGAAGAAATAAATTTCATCGCGTTCGAATATTAGAAGAAGTAGAAGAAGAAGAAGAAGAAGAAGAAGAAGGAGAAAAACAAAAATGAAACTAATTGGTATTAATCATACAGAGAACGTATTCTAATTGAGGGAAAAAAAAAGAGAAAATTCTTCTCGATGCATCAGAAATTCATATAATCAAAAGATATAAAAAAGAAAAAAAATGTGTGACAATATCGTAAAGTCGCATTTTTGTATAATAAATTCTACAAAAAAAGCATCAAGTATGATGACGATTGATAGAGAAGTAAAAAAGAAAAGAAACAACGAGAGCATAATTGCAGCAAGAAAAGAGTACATTTAAGAACTGTATATTTAATAATAATAATAATGATAAAATAAAAGAAGAAACACAGAAGGAAATAAACTTAAAAGATATTATTCGTTATGTTACAAGAGACAAGGTTGCATTGTTATTCATTTGCATTCGAGCGGAACATTTTTCTCTACCATTGCAAAAACTTAATTGTTGTGTCTAAGCGTTTGCTTGTTTTTTTTTCTTCTTTTTTTTATTCTATTCGTTTTCTTTCTTTTTATATTCTACGCATATAAACGGAATTTCCCCAGACTTCTGCCCCTCTCGTCGGACAAATATAAAACTCTTATTATCCCTTGTTAGTAATAAAACAACTTAAAAAACAATGTAGTATTAATATAAAAGGTAATTAAACTACGTACGAATCTACGTAGTGGAAATATTGAAAGCAAAATTAGATATCGTGGCAAGGAAAATTAGAATATTGATGTTGAATTTGATTGATTTTAAAGAAAAAGAAAAATAACAATCTGACGAAGGATAATTATAGGGATATGTAATGAAGGTAACGTGTTCGAAAGTTTTGTTAAGTATTGGCGATAAATATATACATATATATAGATAAATATATATAAATATATATATATATATATATATATATATTATATATACATATGTATATATATATAGAAGTACTTCCAGCACTGCTCTTCATGCCATGCCGATCCCAATTCCTTATGTTCAACCGAAAAAAGTGTCTAATTAAACGAACTTACAGCGACAGTCGAACCATTCTTCCCAACTCCTCCGGTGAAAATCACCGAAAATATGGAATATAAGTTTGCCAGAGCACACACCACTGTCATAACTCCTATTAAATATTTCAACAGAAAACCATCAATGTATGGTATCTGGAAGAAACGTTCACGTTAGACTCATGCAATTAATAATCACCGGTTTTAATATTCTCTTTTCAAACTCCATGAGTCATCGATTGAATTAAACAACCAAAATAGGTATATATATATATATGTAAAAAATAAATCCTATTTTATTTCTATTCCTACTTCCTTCTCTTCTTCTTTGTTTTTTTTTTCTTTTTTAATTCCTTTCGTTTCATTATTAACATTCGTGTATGCAAATATTTGATTTAATAATGTAATAAATAATACGAGAATATCAACTTTTTGTAAGTGTAAGATTAAACAATTAAATAAATAAATAAAAATTTTACAAAATCTGTAAAATAATAATAATAATAATAATAATAATAATAATAATAATGATAATGATAATAATAAATCTATTAGAGTCAACTAAACTAGAGTATGTATATACGTGAGAGGGTTGATTTGAAGATATTGACTTTGTACATAATATGATATTAGCATAGTTAAACACGCTTAAAAAAAAAGCATCAAAATGGTGAGAAAAATTCTAGGTATCCTTTTTTTTTTTCTTTTTTAACTACCTTATTTAATCCTTCTCTGGATGTATTGTTTGCTAGCCATACAATGTCTAGATTACTTGTGATTATTTGTGCTTCCTTTGTCGGTAATGAAAATAAATTATATATGTGCATATATATATGTGCATATATATATACATAGCAAATAGAGGTGAGACTATGCTTAAATCGTGGTTAAAGAAAATATAAAAAAAATAAAACAATTGGATGAAAATACGCGATATGTGAACTAATAATTGTAAAAGGTATGCATAACTCGTTACAACTAAAATTCAAATATAAAATAGTCTTAAAAAAATAAAAAAAATAATGAACATCTAAGATAGATGAAATGCGATGGAAAAAAAAAGAGATACAACCTCCATCATCCAAATTCTAGGTCCAAAAATGGCTGATATCAGATGTATTCCTATGATGGTGAACTGGGCTTCCGTAACATCCACTTTACCAAATCTTAGAGATCCTGTTAACGAACAAAAATATATATATGAATATACAAAGCGTACAGCAAATGTATAGTAACATTATAAAAATGAAATGTCATTTACCTGAGACATAAGTTTGCCAATGTGCACAATAAAATAAAGTCATTGCACAAAAACATTGAAAGAACATCCATGTTGGATAATATCCCAACTGTACGGCTATACAAGCGGATAATGCTACGAATACTGAAAAGTAAAAGAATATATAAAATAGTATTAAAAGGTAAAAGAGAGTACGTATTAATATTAGGAGTATAATGAAATAATTTACCTGTCGATATTGAATCGCATCCATGATCAAACAGTTCTCCCAAAGGCGTAGAGGTACCAGTTCTTCTAGCCTGTTTGCCATCGATAGCATCCAAACTTTGGTAAATAAATAAACCCAATGCACATAAGAAACATGCCCACCTAGGTGCCTATAATAACAACAATTTATTAAACAATAGTAATAAGAGAGCATTACAAATCTAAATAATTATATCTGAACAGGCAACGAATAAATAATTATGAAAATTAATTAGATGAATAATTAATGAGCATGACAAGGAAAAATATGGTATTAAGAAAATAAAAAATATCATATTTGGCAATTTTGCTGTCAGTGTCACTGTCATTGTCATTGTCAAAAGAGAAATATAGAAAAGAATATAATGATAAAACAGTTTTATTAAATAGAAACATATAAAGGAAGATAATTTGTCTTTGATAGACCATGTTGGTATCTTTTAATTTGCAGTATAATGGTCAGTCATGTATGCATGATATGATATGATAAGAAAGAAGAACTTAGGTTATATATACCTCAACTTTAGCATCAGGACTATAATAAACTAATATCAATGTAGTAACAATATTGACAATTAGACCCAAAACCGTGATCAAATTCGGTGCAAGCCAAAGTGGAACCTTGCTGACTAGCCAGTCCCACCAGGGTTGAAGAAATGCATCCAATAGACTATTGGTTGTGCAACTATATTTGTGCTCGCTTAATCGCTTTAATTGTCCGGGCGAGAGTAATTTTTCTTTATAAAACTGCATATTTCGAATTTCGCGGCTACTAAAAAGCGCCCAAAAAAGAATTAAAATAATACAACACTCATCGATTCTTCGCAGTACGAACGAGCACAACTGCTAAACATAACAAGTAACCGTTTGCCTGATTTACCACATACGACATCTCCGCGCTATATTACGCGTTCCCCCGGAACTACAATTTCTGTTTCGAATGTGTCTGCCCGCGTTTATTCAAAATAATTATTTTACATTCATTTAAATTGATATATATAAACGATATTTCACCGTCCATAATTCTGTAAGATATTTGTCATTATTTACAATATTCTTCAATTTTACTAATCATTTAAAATCATAGTTAATTCTAATCTTTTAATCGAATTATTTTTAATTAATCGCTAAAGGTATCAATTAACTCTTTAGTTATTTACATATCGAGAATATATTAATTGTATTCGTTTAATAATAATTCGTAAGGTATGCATTTTTTAATTTTATTTTCCCTCTCTTTTTTTTAAACGCAAAAAATTATTCATATTTACTGTTATTAATTAAAATAAATATTGATTTGATATCGGCAGTAGTTTACAACTCGAAAAACATGGCGGCACTTACTATCTTTTCAAATGCATTTAAATTAATTGCCAATAATTGTTTCAAGAAATTAACACCTTCTACAATATGCAGAACAACAAATTCAGGTAATACAAATATTCATTTATATTATTTTTAAGATCTCGGTTGCAGTCACAAGAATTTAAAGTTGAGTATAACCTCAATTCTTTACTCTGCTCTGAATGTTCAATATACAAATAAATTTATGACGTTTACATCTAATTATATGTATAAATAGAATTAAACTTCCATGGTTTCTTTTCTTAAAGTATTAAGTTGCAGTATCAAGTATATTTTTTTTAGAGCTTAGTAAAGGAACTATAACTTATGTAGCATAGAAGAAATAAATATGAATGTGAAGTGTAATTAGATAATTCTTTTTGTCAGCACTAAGTCTGTGGGAACCTGGAAGAGCTACTTATATTACACGTTTAGGATGGATGCCTCCTATACCAAAACATCAAGTCGAAGTACCAGAAATTGATGAAGAGAAGGAAAAGATAATGAAGGGTATATTTTTATATAATGAATCATATGAAACTATAAGAAACACAACAAGAAACTTTTATTTTCAGATGTAACAAAGGAAATCAACAAGCAGATAGCAATGGACAAAGTAGGTAGATTATTTGCAGTCGTTCACCTGTGCGGTAAACAATTTAAAATAACTGAGAACGATATCATAATTATCCAAGGACACTGGCCTCCTACAATAGGTGACAAAATAAAACTTGAAAAAGTCTTGCTAGTAGGAGGCACAGATTTCACTCTCATAGGAAAGCCTATCTTAAATGGAGAGTTGGTATCGATCAATGCTACTGTCATTGAAAAAACATTGTCAAGTACAAAGTATCATTTTAGGATGAAGAAAAGGAAACAGTACCGTAGATTAAACTGTAAGATTAATGACGAGATCAAAATAACTATATTAAAAAATGATTGTAATCATCCGTAACCCCTTCTAAATCATTTTATTATTTCAGTTTATCGTACGCCACATACAATGCTGAGAATAAACACGATAGACATAAACGGGGATATTGATAAGAGGAAAGGGATAGAAGAGATAGATAGAATATATTAGAAATTCAATTAAATTGTGTATACAAGAACAAAAAATATATATTTAATCTTTAAGAATAGTATATGAATGAAGAAAACGTTTGAGGAACGATAAAACAAGCATAAAAATCCTCCTCTATCATTATACCTACATTCAACCATGTCCTCTGTTGACATAGACAAAAGAACCATTCTTCCTATTTTTTTTATCCAAAATCATTAACAAATAATAGAAGTATATTCTATACAACGATCCGTTTAGAAAATTTTTAAATAACATTAAAATTTTACAATCGTTTGCCGTGATATTAATATGATAAGAAGATTTAATAGAAATTATTAGAAGGATGCGAAAATAAAAAATTGAAATGATAAATATTGTTCAAAATTAAGATGAGAGAAAAGCAGCGCGTGCGCGGAAGAATAAAAGATAGACGTGAAGAAGGATATATATGCAAGGGAACGTGTAATATAATTTTCGCTTTTAACGGTTGACGTCAGTAGGCCTTTCGAACGAGATGAGCACGCCTTTGCCGTGAAAAATCCAGCGCGTGCGGCCATGGAAGGAACGCGTGACGCTCTTGTCGATTGCCAGTCGGCTGCGACGCGTTGCGTGGCATGGAGGATTTAGTTCGTGTAAAATCATCATTCATTCCTGATTAACGAGTCAAAGCATTTCGAGGTTTTTGTTGATATTCGTTAATCTGGAATTTAATATCGACAGTGTTTTTCAAAATCGTATTGAGGAATATTAAAAGGGTGTTTGATTTAAACGACCGATTTTTAATACACAGAAGCAGAATTAGAAAAAACATTTCGTTTCGCACAGTGTTTTTTCTTAACGACTTCGTTAACGTACCATTTCGGAGCAGTCAAAACGAGATAAAGAAAAAGAAAAGAAAAGCAAACAAGAAAGATAAAAAGAAAGGAAGGAAGGAAGGGAAGGGAAGGAAAGGAAAAAAGGAAACAATAAAACATGGTGCTCCCCAAGTGTTACGGATTTGTTAAGTACGCCCTCGTGTGGGTGAATCTCGGCTTTTGGGTGAGTTTATTTTGGTCTTCCCCTTTCAGATTCACTTTTACATTCGACCAATGAGAGGACTCTCCTCTAATATCTCAAAACTTCATCTTAATACAATTTACGAATGTTCTAAGGGATTAACTATAAATGGTAGAACATATTTCTACTAAAAAACACATTTATCATAAACAACGAAGTCTTAAAAGCAATGAAAGAGTGCATGAACTTTATCATTTGCTTTTACATTCGATAATTTATTTAACCTTTCGTCTTTCTGATTAACTCTTGCCTTGCGATTATTAATCAATTACAATTCAATGTTTCATTATTAAAAATTCAAATAACACCAAGGATTTCATATACGATAAGAAAGGAAAAAAGAAAGAAAGGATGTTACTGTTATGTTTTTACGACAATCCGTTCGTTGTTAAACAATTACAGTTTAATTGGATCAATCAAAACAATGTTTTGAATATGAGTAGTAAAGTATCACGGATGGTATTACATCAACATTCTCTTCACGAGCATATGGATGATACACGCATGTGTATATACACATAATACAACTATAAATGTTAATATTCTGTATCGCATTGCATTAATTCTCGTACTAAACAGTTTTCTGTTTCGTTATAACATTTTTTACGAATACATTCTTCGGTATCAAAAAACGTATTTCCGTTTTATACGAACATGCAACATTCAAAAAGGACACATCTGCCCTTAAATACGATATATTTCCTATCTACAATACACACATACTTTCATTTATCTCTAACTCAAATATCGTAACAGTATCTTCCCAGTAAAAACGTATACATGCATTCTTACACGCAAGAGAGACCCTGCAACCTTTTCACACCATTACATCGAATTCTTTTTTCTTTTCCTATTTTTTTTTTCTCTGGCTTTGTATAAAATAAAAAAAGAAAAAAAAAAGAAAATTATAATAACGACACGACGACGACGTTGTTAGCGTTGAAAAGGGCAAGCGCAAAATGCTCGCACAGTTATGGGGAACACTATTGATCGGATTTATCGATAAAGAGGAAGAGATTGTCGATTAAATTTATAGTCAGGGGTCGTTTACGTTGTTGCTTATAACAGGGAGTGGCTAAGCTTCATTACACAAAAGAAAAAACGCAAAGCTTTGGAAGGTATAAAAGAAGAAGAAGAAGAAAAAAATAAAAATAAACAACAACAAAACAATAACAACAACAATAATAATAATACATCATGTATTACAAAGTAAAAAGGGGAGTAAAATGAAAAAACGAGTCGTCGTGCATACACAGCACACAACAACCACTACCACCATTACCACTATTACCAAACACGAGTATTATCCTCCTTCCGTTATTTTTCATTTTAACAAGAGCTTTGACTCAAACGCAGACCCCAACATCTGTTTCTCTTTCTTTTTTCCTTTCAAAGGTTCCTGTGGTTGGACAAAAGCAGTCAATTGGGCTCTTGGTTCAAAGAATTCCATGTTAGAGTCAGGTTTCAAGTCACGTACATAATTCTAACGAAAATTGTTGGTTCCTCTAGTGTCTAAGATTGTAGTTGATTTGATTTTAAATATTTCTATGTTATTGGCATTAAAAAGTAAATGTAAAAAAAATATATATAGAAATCTATATATATATAGAAAAAGAAAAGGATTACGTTACAATTGTGCATAATGATTAATCGAAATCGTCATCGTTTTAAATGCCAGAAATACAGGTCGTGAGTCATTGCCAATAATCGTTTAACAATAAAAATGACGAGTAGGATGAAAATTGAACGGAAGAAAAATAAAGAAAACGAAAGAACAAAATTTGAAATAATGTTTTAATCGTTCGTATAATATATTTAATATAATAATCTCGTTAATTATCACAGTGGGCCTTTTATTTCTTCGTTACGTTACTGCAATTCTATCTCCCGGCAGGAGCAATTCTAGCACAGCTTTATCGATTACATCTGGGGCTCTCTACGAATATACTTATTTTGCAACTTTAATCTTATCTTCTTGTTTTACTTCTTAGTATTATTTTTTTGTTTTAAATTCGCTTTAAGAAAACCTGAGACTCCCCTGATTTCTTTGTTTTTTTCTTTCTTTCTTCAGAGGCTACTCATAAAAGACTAACTATTTTTTTTTATTCCTGTAGATTTCGCCCATTCGAAATCTTTATTTATAAACATAAACACGTTTTAAATATAGGCTTATAGTCATTCAACGAACATGGTACACCAGCCTACGCAGTTAACCCACTTTCTTGATAGCCTAGGAAGCATTGAAGTATGACATAGATAACTAGGAGAATGTCGTATATGCTTAGCATAATAAATCTTATTCATTAGATATATTCATTTAATCATTTCAAACTTAATAGATATTAAACAATCTATGATTATTTTTCGTATCAGAATTTCAACTTATTTTTATTGCACTCGGGAAGGGAGGGAGGGGGGGGATAATTTTTTACATGGTCAGAACAAATAAAAGAATATTATTATTAGGATGCAACACACACACACAAATGTCTTTGAATTTACGAAATCTTTTTTTGTCTATTTCAATTCAAATGTTCTCTCAGCGATAAAAATATACGAATGAAACATCTAAATTCAAAAAAAAAACAAGCTGTAATCCCTTGCATAAACATTTTTCGTATGATAGTCTCTTTGGTGGGATTTTAAAAAAGAAATACATTTGATTTATATTATCGTCGGTCTTTTCAATTGTACAGGCGATTGGATTAGCAGCAGTGGTCCTGTCGATATGGATTTTATTCGATCACAATTTTCTCGTGTCCGTGACACAAGAACAGCACAATTTCAGAGCAGGCCTTTACATCTTGCTAGTAGCTGGACTCGTCATGCTCGTGGTAGCCTTTCTTGGATGTTGCGGAGCCTTTCGTGAGTCCCAATGTATGCTAGTTGGCTTTTTCAGTTGTCTATTGGTCGTAATAGTCGCACAAATTGCTGCTGGAGTTTGGCTTTATACAAATAGCGATCGTCTCGAAGAACTCGTCAAATTATCCGTCATCAATACCGTTAAGGTAATTTCCATATTTATTTTGTTGTTGTTCTATCTTTTAAAATGCACACCCCCTTCATCTATTTGATATCTTCTTTTTTTTATTGATTGCATTATTTGATTTGTTTTAGAACGAATATGGAGTAATGGAATTTCGTACTCAAACAGTGGACGCCTTTCAATCGGGTCTTGGATGTTGTGGTGCAACCGGACCATCTGATTGGGCTGGCAGTAAATACGCCAAATACGATTCTTCCATAGCTCTTTCCTTAACAGTTTCAAAATCCGACAACACATACAAAGTACCGAAATCCTGTTGCATGGATAGGGACAGCATAGCTTGCGATATAGCTCGCAATTTTAAATTAGGAGATATCGTTAGCCCTGCTATTTATAACGAGGTAACTTAGATTATTATCTTAATCTTTTTTTCATTTATTTATATTGCGATATGATTGATAACGTAATACTGGGTTTTTACCCTGGTATAAAATTCTGGTGAAAGGAATATTCAATCAATATGTAATAGAGTATCAATCACTGAGAATACAAAGTTCGTGAAGAATGATTTGTTATTTATGATTTTCAGGGATGCATAGACAAATTGGTGAATGCATTGAAGAGTCAAAGTTGTATCGTTATTGGAATTGCTATAGGTGTTGGTATAGTTGAACTTCTTGGTTTGATATTTGCCTTGATTTTATGCTGCACAAATGGCTCATCGGACAGATATAAAGCCTAAATCAAACCACGATCTTTATTGGGTCCCTCTTATATTCGTCCAATTTGCAGCATATAATATTCAACCGAAGCTATAACCGATTTCGTTGCTCTACTTTTGTGCCAAGATCGATTTATATCATTCTATCATTTTCTCGTTCTATAAAAAACCGTATCATCCTAACGTACAAGGAAATAACACTATGAGGATGGGGGATGATAAAATAATAATAACGATAATTCAAAGAAATCGGTTATTCAATTTTCCAATGGCACAATATCGACGATTTTTGTATTCATGTGTTGCACAAAACGTCTCCGTTATTTAAGGAAAATTTAATATTACGATTTTATTCGTAATTCGTATATCTGCTGATTTATTATTATTTTTTTTTGGCAGATTTTTGTAACAACTTCAACGGTGTAATTATTTACAATTATCACCTATAACGAAGGTATAATATTTAAGAGTATGAGTTGAAAACGACTGAAACCGATTCAAATCTCAATCGCACTGAATCTCCGAATTGAATTTAGCTTTACTTTACTTTGTGTGATTTATTAAAATCACAGATTTCTATTATATATATATATATATACACAAATGTATAAATATTATATATATTTTGATAAATGTTCAAGATAAAATAGAAAAATCATGTAACGTTTAGAAGTACCTAACGCATCGTATGCTTTTCTTTTTTCCAGGCCAAAGTAATAGACCAAAAAAAAGATTGGTATCGATTTTAATATAAACACACACACGCATATATATATATATAAATATATATATAAATATATATATAAATATACGTACACAGGATGAAAAGATTTTTCTGGTCAAACATCATTCAGCTGATGATGCACGAAAATAAAAAGAAACAAATGTAATTATCTTTAAATATCCATGGGGATAGGTCGCTAATAATGAAAGGGTTCAATGATTTATGTTCAGATAAAACTTTTTTTTGTTTTCTTATTTTAGTGCATACAAAATATATTGACATTGTTTTTGATCGGAAAAATCTTAAGACACTCTGTATAAAAACATATATTTCTCAAAGGAGTTTATAGACAATGTGGGCCGTTGCGTAAATCAAAGATATTGACAGATATTATTTATTGTTACAATAAAATAAACAAGAATAAGAAAAGAAAGAAAGAAAGAGAGAGAGAGTGTAAGCAAGAATCATAAATAAAAGGTTTACTGACTTGGTGATTAACATGGTACAAATATCAAGGAAGTATTCTCAATTATCTTGTAGCGTATGTTTGAATATGTGTATGAGAGTGCGTGCGCGTATGTATGTGCGAGCGATTGTGTGCATTTGAAATCAAAATATAGGCATAGTGTGTAACACCCACAGAGTCTAGTCCACAGAGGGTTTATAATTGTAAATTCTTAAACAATTATCTCGAAAGGAAAAATGAAGAAAAGTAAAATCATCTTTCGCTTGATTGCATTAATTTTTTTTTTTTTTTTTTTTTCTTGTCACGCGTCACTCTCCATCATCGTGTTAGATGCATTATTAATTAACTAATTAATTATTAAAGCTAAGAAACGTATTTTTCTCCACGATTGTATATTTAAAAAAAAGAAAAAAGACAATACCAAAAAAAGAAACAAAACAAAATGGAAAGAAAAGAAAATAATCGATCTTCTACTCCTTATTATGAATTCGTCGTCGTCTTCAACACACAAGATAAAATATAATAATTTTTTGTTTATTAAGAGCGTTTTAATTTATACTTTTTACGAAATATTTTTCAAAAAACGTATTTAAGTTAAGGAACAAGAAACAAAGTGTACTATAGAACAAAACAACAAAATGAAATTTAATATACTACTAATATACAATATTATCATACATGGTATATCACAAAAATAAGAGATATAAAAAAAAAAAAAGAAAAGAAATAATTCATTTGCGTATTCGAACATCCTTACAATTTTCCAATCTAAAACTAATAATAAGTTACACGTGTATATGCATCATTCATGAATTAATTAATATCATAATTAATTCATTATACATCCTGCCAATACTCGTGACTATTCCTGTTACGTATAAGTTCCAATAAAATAATTTCATTATCCTTCTCAGCATAAGCACATATTATAAATGCATAAATCATACACGATAAAAAAAGAAAAAAAAAAAAAGATATTAATTGCTTATACATAAATGAAAAAGAATGTTAAATTCAAGTAAGGAAATAATCGTAATTACATTGACGAGCAGCTAAAATCATATAACCATTGTTAATAAAAAATTATAAATATAATATATATATATATATGAAGATTTTCTTCGTTTTGCACATTTTATTTTACTTGAAAGATAATATATTTCAAGATAAATGTATATGGGTAAATATAAATATATTATATATACATATAATATGTATGTTTACATCGTTTATATTTAATTATTTTTTTGTATGAATATATATTTAATAATTTAATATATTTTTCGGAGTTATAATAATATATATGAATATAATTTACGTATGGGTTACGTTATCCTTTGTATAAATTTTTACAACAACCATACGAGGAATCTTCACGTATATTCGTTTGTACGCATACAGGGTGAGATATAAGTTGCTTTCCATGAACTAATTATTTGTACATTTTTATATATTAGTGTATCTGCATTTATTCACATAAATTCTTCAAATTGGTGTTCATTATACTCAATATGCAGCTCACTAACAATTAGTCCAATTATTAATTTATATATGGCAGACAGTTGGTGTCTTCAAGTTTTTAAATAACCGGTTCTATCAATCATTCTAACTGATTTCAAATTTTGTGGATTGCTGGAGGAAAGCAATTCTTGTCTCACCCTATATAGATGTATACAGGGTGTCCCATTTGGTAGAAACTTTTGGTAGGAAATTCTTGAAATAACTGTGCAGTTAATCTTTCTCAGGTAAAAAGGGATCAACGAAGCATTCTTATGCTACGGTCAACGAAACACAAGTCCGTTTATCATTTCGTATTTTGGTAGTAACATTTTTAAATTTAAGCATTTAAGATCCCATGGCGTTTATACAAGATATTTGTTTTATTTTTATTTATAAAATAATACAAAATGGTCAAATTTTGCTGAAACATGGACACCCCGTAAACATGCTTACCTATATGACTCATATAGTGACACATGTGTATGTACATATAAGGAACTATACGAGTCGGCGTCGAATAAATTTCATTTACACACCTGCTCTTCTTTGAACAATTCATCATCTATAATCTTTTTTCTTTTTTTTTTAATTAATTATTAATTTTTATCCGAATTAGAAGGAAGGTTTTTTTTCTTTTTTAAGAAAAAATAAAACAAAGATTATTTTTACCGAAGGATATTTTAAAAAGTACAAGGACAAAAAGAATAAAAAATGATAAAATATAGCTTTACTCGTCGGATCACCTTTTTAACACACCTGAAAATTGTTCGTTCTTATTTATGCGTTACGGCATAGCGATTAGAAGTAATTTGAATGATAAAGAAACTTAAAAATAAATATATTGAAAGAAACAAAAGGTATAATAATAGTTACGTTCCATTAGAATGTAGGAGTTTAGTTTGATGAACACAAAAAGAAAAAAAAGCTAACTTGTATCGTAATACACATACCCGCAGGGAAATAATATTTGATGTATTTTTTGTAGGAATATGAAAAGAAAACTAAGAAGTGAAAGAGAAGAAAGAAATAAAAGAAGCTCCATTTATAGTTGGTAGGCGTTTGGTGAGCGTTTTAAGTGGGGGTAAGCGGATAGGTGGGCGTTCAGTGGGCCCACACAGGTGCGGTCGGACCCAACTACGGGTTCAGCGATGGTACGTGCCGTGTCACGTTGTGTTACATCTCTTGGAATACAGTTTAACTGCTCTTTCCTCAATCTTCTTCCATCTTCTTACGCGTAACGTTTTTAGTCGACCCAGATAACTCTCAGCCAAGTAAGTTTCTTTTTCATTCTTTCTTTCCTTTCTTTTTTTTCTTTGTTTGTTTCTTTCTTTCTCTTCTGTTAGTTCCACGAATACTTTCTTCTTCTTCTTCTTCTTATTCTTCTTCTACTACCGGTACCATTCCAGAAGTTCTAAGAGAGAAAGAGAAACGTTCTTTCTCCTATCTCATCAGGTCAACTAATCGTGTAAATAAGAAACGTGTGATAAGGATGCATTGCAAAATGATATTAAGATACTCGCGATTGATCTAGTATTGTTCTTATTAAACGATGAAGATGTTTTGAAACATACAGTGATCGCCGATCGTTGAAAAATAATACACCAGTTACGTGAGTAATGCGTAAGTGTGGTCCACTTATTCTTTTTTTTCATACTCCTATTGTTTTATGATTTATCAACGCGAACAATAATTCAAAGGCTTCTTGCTTCTGCATTCTGCTTACCTTGTTCATTGCATTTCTTTATAATATTACTACTACTATTATTATTTATTAATTTTTCTTTAACGCCTATAAGTACTCGCAATAATACTTTACTTCTTTTTCTTTTTTTTAATAAACTATTATATTTTTTAAGATGAAGATGAAGACCTTGTGCGTAGCAATTGTTATATTACTATCGATGACGATCAGAACTTGGGCAGAAGTCGATTGCAACGATCCCAACTGGCATAATCTTGAGACCAACGAAAGTTCGGTACATAATTGCGGTGATGCGTTTAAAAATCTTTGCCGTTGTTCAAGGATGTGTTACGACGGTCATCACCAATATGTTGTCAATTGTACGAATACCGGATTTTTGGATACAACGCCATTAGAACATCTTCCTAATGCTACTCAGGTCTTTTTGATTTTGATTTTATCTACTTGTATAGGATCATTGATTTATTTATTAACTGTGTTTTATTTTTTACAATAATTTTTTTTACAGGTGTTAATATTTACGGGTAATTATCTGACATTATTACCATGGAACATATTCGGCACGTTTGACAGATTACCTAATTTAAAAGTCATTGACATGTCCAACAACCACATTCAAGAAATATGTGGAAAAGCTTATCACCACGTTAAACGAGTGGAACGTCTTATTCTTGATTTCAATGAACTTTCATTGGATCCTGGTAGAAGTCATCCTAGAGTTTTCTCCAATTTCGTATCACTTTTAGAGTTGCATTTAACTGATGCTTTTGAGGATGGTCAACCGAGAGATTTAGCAGAGACTCTTCACGATATATTCGTTAATAGGTAGAAATATTTTTACTCTTAACATTTCTTTTCTATCTCCTCGTTATTTTGCTTTTTTTTTTATTTCATTGTAAAACAAAGATTAAAAGCAAACCTTGTCTCCTCAGCAATCTAACTCAACTAATGAAATTGCATTTGGAGCAAAATGAGATATCAGAGTTCAAGGATCCAAACGTTTTCTGTGATCTACCAAATCTTTTAGATTTACATTTAGGAGATAACGCATTGACGGGATTGCATTTCAATCTATCGTGTCTTCATAAGTTACGTTTCTTGGATCTTCAGAGAAATAAATTTACAAAAATCTTGGATTCCGATATTCGTACTATGGAATCTGTTATTAAACAGAATCAATCGTTCACCGTGGATTTCTCGAAAAATCCATTGACGTGTTCCTGCAGACTTAATCCATTTATCGAATGGATGAACAAGACCAAAGTTTTTATAAGAAATAAGAGCAGCTTGCAATGTGTGGAAGGTGATTAATAAGATGATCGTATCATTTATCATATGTGGAATTCATGTTTATACAATTTTGTACTTTTATGCTTGTTATTTTTTTTTTCCAGATGGAAAATCTAAGAGCATTTATGGGGCGCATCCTTGTCCGTTAGGATTAAGATTGTCGAAAACAGGAATTTTGATAGCACTGTATTTCTTTACGTTCCTTTTAGTCGTTTTATTGTGTGCTCTCGTTTACGTGAACCGTATAAAACTACGGAAGAAATTTGAACCAATCATTAATTCCGTTAATAAAAGAGTTAGATATAGCACCATAGCAACTGGTGAAACCCGTGAGGATGTATAAGTACATTTAATAAGCCTAAGTATAGTGGGTAATTGGTTAACAAACATAATCCTGTTCAAAGGTGATGACTGTTATTCGAAGTGTTCAATAACCGATATGCCCATTGTATTTTTAATTTCTTATTCAAAACTATTATAGATCACTTTACAACCATTCATTATTATAATTACCCCGTCGATTCGTTTAAAGAATTATTTTTAATTCAAAACGTTCATCAGTATATTACCATTTTTTATATATATATATATATATTAATGCATAAGCTTGATTAATACGTTAATTCGATGAAAAATCATATAAGGTTGACGAACATATCATTTATTTCCCTCGACAAGTAATATAACAGGGAAATAAAAATTAAATCGTTTTTCGTATTAATTTTCTATCATTAATTACAATGTAGGATATAAGACTAAAGTGTGAATTAATCAAAATGACTTTCTTTGGATTTAATTATCCGTGTTTATTGTACGATAATCAGATAATTGTTTAAGGATCTTGGAAGGCATTACAAATTTGTCAGGATTTTCTTCCAACAAACATCCTATTATTCTTGGTACGGAAAGCATCGTACCAGATATAATCGAAGTAAATTCTTTAACTTTATCTGTTGTTTCATATCCTATTAATAATCTCTTACTAAAATATTTTCCATGTAAAGAAAGATGGCCAACTTCGATATATTGTTCTAAGAAAGGTGACCATAATTCGATAGACACTCTCATTTCTTCGCACGTTAGTAACTCTGGTGCTGATCGTATAACAACTCTGTAATGATTTGTAATGTTACTATAAAAATCGTTAATAATTTTTAACATCTTATTGAATTCAGTTGTCCTCTCTGTAGAATCGATATCCTTTAATATTAAGAAGATATTTACAGTAGATGCTTGAGCAACAGAAAATAAACCAGACAGCATAGTTTCATTAGAAACTGGTGTATATTGTCTACCAACGGAATAATATTTTATCGGTAAATGATCCGATTTTATTAATTGTTTCGCATGAAGCCCTAACATGGATGATAAACTTGTCCCGCCAACCAAATGCATATGACTGATTATATCCGTGACGGGCTCTTGATCATTTTCTAATATAAAAGTATCTGCAGGATTCTGGTGATTTAAACCAGAACCTTCTACTAAAACGCTACGACAAAAATCTGATCCTGTTATTCTCATTATGTTATTATCAGTAAGCATTTTTCCAGCAAAATTTAATAACTCAAATTCAAATAAGGCTGCATCGTTTAACAAATAATAATTCATCGGATCTTTGTATTGAATTAAATCAAGCGTTTCCCCTATTTCGATATGATTCTTTTTATTATTCTCCAGTAATATGAATGGTTTTCCAACGTTTTGCAATATCAGTGGCGTTGACGGTGGTGTTCTTCCATCTAATTTATTAGGTAATTTTAATAATTTTTCTATAATAGTTTCATCTAAATCCCATTGGATATCCTTGACATTTTTCATATCTTCTCTGATCATTTTAGCTTGCAAACGTAACTTGACCAACTCTTGTTCGTCATAGGAAGTTTTTTCTGTTTTGTTCAACAACGACGTTATTATCATCGAGATCTCTTGCTTTCTATACTCTAAAGTTAGATACTTCGTTTCGATAGATTTATAAAAGTCCCATGCCTTTTTCATTTCTATTACATCCATGTTAAGCTTACGCAATTTAATTTCTTTTTGCAATCCATCTATATCGTCAAAACGTTCATCGAAATCCAAATAAGGCAACAGAAATACGCAAATTTTATTTGCGTTCCTACCAGAAACGTGCAACGTTGATACATACTTTCTACACGACTTATAGAAAACATCTTTTAAGAAACCATGATTTAAATTAGCAATACGTTGTATTAACAATTTGCTTGCCATTATAAACAAAATATATTTATAATCCGTTTAAATATAACGTAATTTTTCTTTTAAATTAATGTTTTATGATCATTAGGATCATATAGAAAAAATTGATCTATAATAAATTTAAGTATCCATTTTTATTAACTTAGCTTTTGGTATTGTTCCGTTTTCATTATCTTTAATCAAAGTTTCTATTTTTCTTTTTTGCGGTGCTATGTAGCTTCCTTTTCCAGCAGCCCTTTCAGAATCCTCGATTGTGTAGGGTTCTATTTCGAGAGCTTTTAATCTACGTT
The DNA here is from genome assembly GCF_001313835.1 of Polistes canadensis. Lineage (NCBI taxonomy): Eukaryota > Metazoa > Arthropoda > Insecta > Hymenoptera > Vespidae > Polistes > Polistes canadensis. The sequence continues at coordinate 57,632 of NW_014569834.1, forward strand.
TATGTACCTTCGTTGTAAAATGACTTTGCAATGCAGTTTTATCTATAAAATATTTCCTGCAACAAAATTAAATAGAATTTATTTGTAGATTATTTTCATTTGCAAAGTTAATTCATAACCTAACTTACGCGCAATGGATGCAATAATGTTGTGCATTTCCTGGTTTTTCCAAATCCACTTCTTGATTTAATAATTGTTTCACATTTTCTTCTTTTAAATCTACGTCAATCTAGAATAAATAAAAACTTAACTGCACGATTAAAAGAATTAAATTTTAAATGAACGTACAGAAAAAATGAACGAAGAAAAGACATGTGCTCGTTAAGGTTAAGTATCAAATATTATTACCTCGTCTAAATCTTTAGTTCTCCTTTTAGTTCTCCAACCTTTTTTCAAATGTGTATCTCCTCGGTGATATTTTTTACGTTTATACGTCATTTCTGTTGTTAATTAAAATATTTAATTTTTGAAAGAGATTAAAAAACAAGTTCATTCCAATTCACAATTGGTTTGTTAATATTCTCGTAGGTACAGGTTAAGTTAAAAAACGATAACTGCGGTAACTACGTTTAGAAATTCATTTATTACTTCATGTTACATTCAATTGCAACATATTAAATTGATATTAAAATTAGTAGGGTTAAATAATATATTTTTGAACAATCTGAAATATTAAAAATCAAACTTTATTTATTATTATGTTCTTCCACAATTTAATTATACATTAGGCTTGCACAATCGAAGGTGATAATATTTAAAAAGTCGCGGACAATTATCGATCTTTAATCGATAAGCGTTCGATATTTCATCGACCAATAAAAACCGATCATAAGAATGATCCAATAGGATCGCTTGAGAACCGAGCAATAGGGAAGAACTTTCATCACGCGCCAATCGCAGCTAAATCTTTTGCGATAAAAAAAAAGGCGAGTTCACAGGAGTTGTAGATGGCGTTGGGGTGGCTATGTAAAGTGGCTCCTCTGGTGGCGTTCTTTAACGTTAATTCAAACGGTGCGCCGCTCCTCAGAGGGGGGCCCCATCCATTTTGAAAGTAAAAATACTGCGTGAGCCGGGATTTTCCTCCTAGGTCTTGAGCGACCAGCGAAAAAAGGCGGTACACGTCGCGGAAGTATCCCAACGGTGACCGATATATGTCCAGTGGTGTCACGAATTCACCGAAATGACGCGAAGACGTTCCGCGTAGCAGTGTGGTACGAGAGCAAAGCACTGAGGGTGGCGAAATAGGAGGATCAAAAGGAGGGGGAGGAGGAGAGGAGAAGGTGGCAAAGAGTCGCGCGCGCGACAGCTACACGACTGGCTTTGAGAAAGAGAGAGCGCGAGAAAGAGCGAGAACGTGAGCGTGCTAGAGAGGGGGGTAGAGAGAGGTGTGTCGAAACGTGCTGAGCCGTGCGGTGTGCGTGCGGTGCAGCGAGATAGAGTGCAGTGCAGTGCGGTGCAGTGCAGTGCGGTGCTGTACGTGCATCGCGCGACGTCGTCGTCGTCGTCGTCGCTGCCGTCACTGCCGTCGTCGTTGTCCGTCGTCGTCGTCGTTGTTGTCGTCGTCGTCGTCGTAGTGTCGTCGTAGTGTCGTCGTATCACCGACGAGGCTACGTCGAGAGTGAGAGAAAGACGGATAAAGGGAGAGCGCGAGGACAAGGGGTAGAGGGGGTGAGAGAGAGAATCCGGAGGGGTCGCGAGGGAGAGGAAGGAGGTTGGTGGGTGGGAGGAGGAGGAGGTGGAGGTGAAACAGAAGGGCGAGGGGGAGAGCAACCGTACGGGGAAATCGGCCGTGGCTTCGCCAATGGATGCCAGGCAGAACGGGACGCCATTTTGATATACGGGCGCACGTCAAGCGCCGTTCGTAACGCGCCGCTACGCAGGGGAAACGCGCTCTGGGAGTCGGTTCGCGTAGGAGCGCGCGACAAAATAGTTGCCGCTTCTTTTCGTTAGCCCGATTCTCGAGGCTGCTGGTTTGGCCTTTGAGAGAGAGCTTGTTGTTGTAATACTGTTGGGCAGTTATCGTTGTACCTTGGCGCCGTAGTCGCGTCTTAAACGTGAACAGGAATAACGTGGTGTGTGGATAGAGAGAGCCGCGAGGCAAACGTTCTCTCTCTTTCTTTCTGTCTGTCTGTTTCTATCTATCTATCTTTCTATCTATCTATCTGTCCATCTCGGTTTGTCGTTTGGTGTTGCCATAGGAAGTAATACGTACGTACATTTGCAGCCGTGTTGGTCTCTCTCAGTAGTTTGGTTCTGTTGTGAGTGGTGGTGTTGTTGGTGGTGCGGTGCGTTGCGTTGCGCTGCGCTGTGCTGCGCTACGGTGCGCCGCGACGAGCTACGGAGAGAGAGTGGTGTGCGTCGTGGCGCGACGACGAATCTTAAACGTTCGCCTTAACTTGACAAGTGACAGGTGAATCGATCCGCGCGGCCGCCAACGAGCGACGACGAGTCGCGTCGTCGTTGATCGCGCGGGGTGCCTTTCTGTGCCCCGCGAGAAAGGGATCGGAGGGAGAACGCCAAAAAGAAGATTATCAAGAAGGGAGGGAGAAAGAAAGAAGGAACGAAAGGGTGAGAGAGAAAACGCGTTGTATATTACATTAGGAGAGAGAGAGAAAGAAAAGACGTGGCCACCGTAAAGTAGTAGTAAAGTCTCTCCTCGAGCAGCAGCAGCAGATTGCAATAAACTCGCGCGCGCTTCGTTCCTTCTTTCGAATCGGCACGCGGTGCTAAACTACTACTCTATTACTATTACTATTACTACTACTACTACTATTACTACTACTACTACTCTCTCTCACACTGGTATATACGGTGGCTACAAAACGTCTCCACCCACCGTATTTTCCCCACACCTGTGATCAGTCCGGTGCACCGAGTACGCGTCTAAGCACCTGGGGAGAAAAACCGCTGTCAGCATCATACCATCGTCGTCAAAGTCGTTCCTGCGAGACATCATCTTCGTTGTGTCATCATCATCATTATCATTGTCGTCGTCGTCAAAGTGGTTAGTTGCAGTTGCAGTTTGTTGAGACCATTGTTGTCGTCCATCGTCGTCCGTTTCTTTTTTCCTCGGTTCGCGCCTTTCGCGCGCGTTCTTCGGACACGGAACGGTCAAGAGAGAAGGGGACACAAGAAGAAGACGGAAGGGGGAAAAAGAAGAAAGAACGAAGGAACGTAGGAGATAGAAAGAGAGAGAGAGAGAAAGGCCACCGGCCGACACTCCGGGGGCCAGGACAAGACGACCCGATGTTGTCGGGAACGGGTCGCGACCCCGTGTCGACCCGTGGTCGTCCTCGTCGTCTCACCACTACCACCACCAACGACAACGTCCTTGTCCTCATCGACAGTACCATTATCATCTCTACTACTGCTACTACTACTACTGACCATCCTCCTCACCTACGCTACCGTCCTCGTCGTCGCCAGCTCTTTGGATTTCCACCACCAAGAGCAATAACTGCGATACCAGCAACACCACCGTCACCACCCTCGCCAGCAGCAACAGACACCACGAACCCAGAACAATCGTCTTCGCGTAAATGTGCTCCCATGCGCGCCCATCCGAACCTTCTTTTTACTATTCTACCCTTTTTTTGCTGCTCACCGGTAACCCTACGTGCTGCCCTATTATTGTTATTGTTACTGCTGCTCTAATTATTACGGAGTGCACTCCGATCATCACGACAGAGAAACGATTCTTACACCGTCCTCGTATCCGTGATCATGGCCAAGATCCTCGACAAGGATCCCGTCACCTACGAGAGGGAGAGGGAAAACTTTATGAAGGAACTCCGGCATTTTCACGAAACCAGAGGGTAATTAATTTATTTATTTCGATTTACTTTAATTTGTTCTTTTCTTTATAATTTTCCCTTTCTTCTTTTATTCTTCTTTCTTTCTCTCACACTTGCATTTTGGATGTCTCATACTTGAGCCTCACTTCACGTCGTCGCCGTTTCCCGGTCACTTACCTCGTTCCTCTCGTTCTTCCTTCTACTTTCTTTTGATTTATTTTCTTTCTTTCTTTTTTTTTTTTTTTTCTGTGTTCTCTTACGTATCAGTGTCTTTACTTTTATTTTTGTCGTTTTATTAAAACGAATTCTCGATTATGCGTGAGATAAATAATATATCTTATACGATTAATCGAATGGAAAGATGTAAAGAAAATTGAGGTTATGTGCGGATATTTTCAAATTTGCATCATTATTATGCACGCGCGCGTGTGTGTTTCTATCGTATATATTTCTTTTGTTTACTTTTCTTTCCTTCTCATGGTGGATAATTTTTTATTTCGATAATCCTTTATTAACTCTTTTCTCGATAAAATAATAAAAAGAACTCATCTCGTGCACTAATTCATCGAACAACCTTTTGCAATTTTTCTTTGTAAATATTTCTAACCTCTTGATTTTTTATATATTTCGAATTTGTTTACGCTTGAAGTTAAGCGCGATCGTAGTTCGTTTTAATTTCGATAGTTTTTATTTTATATCGAACTTTTCTTCGATTTATTCGACAAACAATAGTTAAGATTTCATTTATTAATGCGTGTCAAATGTCTTAAACATAGGATTATTTTTAGATAAAAATTGTATGGTGAATAATAATGATTTATAATACGCATGATTATAAACGTTAAAAGATAAATGCCTTTGGTGTTTCTCGAATAGCAATTCGAATTTGTTCTCGCGTTGAAAAGGTTAAGTAGATTGTTCGATTGTGACTTTGCTGGAAAAGGTTCTTCTTACTTTCAAGAAAAACTTTCTTCTTGTAATTAAGATTAAAAAAAAAAAAAAAAAAAAAAAGAACGAAGTAAAGGAAAAATAAAAAATAAAAAGAGAATTTCTTTGGACAAATCTAATAACGTTCTAAGAAAGTAGTCTCGTCAGATTTACAAATGAACGTTCTTACAGAAATGTAGGTCACCTTCTATGCAGATTTCTTTTTATTTATAAGATAAAAAAAGAAAATCATAATGATAATAATAATAATAATAATAATAATAATACATTGAATTTATAGTATATCTTATCTTATATGAATTTGTTTATTATCATTGTAGTATATTAAAACAATGCTAATCTTTGTTATGTTGCAATTTCAGGACTCCATTTCGAAAGTCTCCAAAAATCAGTGGGAAGGAGATAGATCTGTATTTATTATACGTAGTTGTTACCGCCCGTGGTGGATGGATAAAAGTGAGTCCATTTTTAATTATAATAATTCACATTTTAATAAAACATAATTAAACAAATGAAAATACTAATAATAATAACAGTTAGGTACAAAAGTATAATTACAAGAGATATTTCTTCCAATTTGCCAGAGTTATTGGTAACTGTATCGTTGTACTGTTAAAACATTTGAAAAAAAAAAAAAACAAAAAAAATGAACTACGAAGATTTGGATATATTAAAAAAAGGTATTTTCTATTAAATCTATACATCATTATAATGGTATCGCTTGTTAGTATCGTTTCTGACGTGTTCTCAATGGTGGAGATACAAGTCCTTTGAGATTTTCTTTCATCTTTTCAAAAGTACTTCTCTATAGGAAAGTTTCTTCTTCTTTTTTTTTTCTTTCTTTAGATTGATAAGATATAACTTTAGAAAGAATTATTTTGCGTTACTATACACAAAATCGTTCGTACAATGATGGCGTTTTGTGTAGAGCATAAGCACTTATAGTTCATGGATAATTATCGACCGTAGAACTTTCTCACTTCCTCTCTTACGCAGCGAACGTATTAAAACGTGCAGTATATGCATATACATACATATATATATATATATATATATATATACCACCATATCATCAAGAAGAAGAAGAGAAGATCACCCGCATGCAAACCTAACGAACACGTTCCTGGTGCACGTTCCTCGCTAGGAGGATGACAAAATGACATTACTGAAGCAAGCCTGGGTATTTCTGTTTAATATCTCATAGCTGTCAGTGACCTCGTTAACGTCCAAGTACTCTACTCCAACAATATTTTACAACAAAGTGATATTAATAACGAAAAGAATAATCTTTTAGGTAATAATTGTAATGAGAGGAATATGTGGTACTCCAAGAAATAACTTTCCTTAAGAATATACCGTAAACAAAAAATATCCATAATAAAAAGATATTAATCTTTTGGTAAAAGATTAGAATGATGAATGTTGCCAATTGGATTGGGAGTATCATCTAAATCATAACATTAGCAGAATGCGGAAACGACATAGGGTCAAGGTCGGCTGCGAAGGGGTAGAGTACGGAATGGAAGATAGACCATGAGGCAAAGGTGGGAAGGAGGTGTATAGAGGAGAAAGAGAAGGGGAAAGAGAGAAAGCTAGAACGAGAGAGAGAATATCGTGAGAAGAAGAGAAGCAGGAGAGAAGGCAATGTTGGTGGTAGTGGTGATGGTGGTGGTGGTGGTGGTACACTAGTGGTGGTTGGGGGCGGGGGCGGAGGAGGAAGAGAAGGAGGAGGAGGAGGAGGATATAGAGGCAGTGGTGCACGAAGGCTTCCCCTCAACAAGTGTGATCGAGCCGAAGCTCTCACTATATCCTATAAATTCAAAGTGGACTCTACTCTCTTATCCGGTATTAGGTTTGCTCTCCTTATTCTTCAAATTTACTTCTTAATCATATACCGACTTTGAATATATATCTTCAAAGTTGTCTCTTTGTTATAGCAGGGTCATATTTCAAAATTTGGATAATTGTGACGTTTCTTTTTTTTTTTCTTTTTCTTGTTTCTTTCATATGAAATATTAATTATTCGTTTGATTTTCTTTTAGTTAAGAAGTGCAAAGTGAAAGTGTGCGTGTACGATTAGCAATCGAGTTTTGCAAGATGATATTCTTCAAACGATACGACTGTTATGTCTATCATATCAGTGGTCTGATGTGACATAATTAAAATATATCCATAAGATCGTAAATTCGATGAAGTCACGCTTGGAATAATTATGATTAGTAATTTTAGAGGCTAGCACGCACGTAATTATGGTCGTTCTAAACGAACCAATGCATTATTTTCTGTTTTGTTTTTTTTTCTTGTTATATGCTTATAATAAAGTAGATTATTTTAAAAGCTTTGACGGGTATACTGCGAGCTTCGTGAAATCAACTTAAATGTACTTATATTACATATTCTATTGCAGTTCCATGTACCGAGTTCTTCAATATTGCTACTTATTATATCTAACATTCCAATTTCGAAATCTAAGCAGTTATAAAACACAACATCCGCATAATTATTTACATATTTATCGTAATTTAGTAATAATCACCGAATCTGAAAAAGAAAACAAAAAGGAAATCGAACAAATCGAAGAGAGTAAATTTTTTATGAAGTGCATAACAATTTAAAAGATACTGGCAATCAATTGGAATGGAGGCATCATCAATGTTGGGCGTTAAAGAGAAATTGGATAAAAGATGTTAACGTCTCATACAAAAAAAAAGTCGTCGTCCTCTTTCGTAAAAGAGAAACAGTAACTCTCTTGCTCAATTTCAAACAAAACTTAGAATAAAAGAAAAGAACGAGAAGCAATAAGATAATATGATACTTTTAATAACGAAGTATAAAAAGAAAACAGGTAGAAGTTGTGTTATGGAAATATGATTTGCACATGAAAGAAGTGCAAGAAAGAACAGAAAGAAAAGGGGAGAGAGGGGGGCGGGGAAAGAAAAAGGCACGACAGTGGTGTAGGCCTAAAAGGAGGGTATAAGTGTGACTCGTTCAAGGGCAAGAAGATAGTCTGGGACTGTTGAAGGAGGAGAAGTCGCGCATCAAATCGTGCCGCGCACCCATAGTAGTAGTCTGGCATTGGTCTGGCTGTCGTAGGCGAGTGCGTGCAGTACGCGAGGAATCTGCCGCGAAGTCAGTCGGTAATGCTGAGTCAGTCAGGTGCCGCGGCATCGGTGCCTTACATCGTTGTCGTCCCTCCTTGATTCACTCCCGTGGCCGTGGGACACGCTTGGTGCGATCGAGTGAGGAGGTACTTGGCACGAACCAAATGGGAGAAAGAGAAAGAAAGAAAGAAAGAGAGAGAGAGAGAGAGAGAGAGAGAGAAATCGGTTGGTTGGTTGGTTGGTTGGCTGGTTGGTTGGCTGGTTGGTTGGATGGTTGGCTGGTTCGTTCCCCGGTGGTGAGGACACGGTCGATATGGCAACGCCGCGCCCTACCACACACATAGCAGCGCAAGAGTTGGTGCCGGCGGCGGCGCCGCCACCCGTTCGAGCTATGCCAAGCGATACGGCAACACTGCGTCTCTCCCAGGCGGGGGAGAGCAGCCCCCCTTGCGTTTGTTCTGCTTCACTCCTGGTTCAACCGAGGAAGGAGACCGACCAAGCGACCGACCGACCTCACACCATCCCGCGCACTCCTCACACATGGCCTAACAGCCGCCGCTGCCGTGCGGATACCAAAGCAGACGGAAAGATTCCCGGTTGCCCGCTTTTGCTCGTCCCACGCATGCGCTCTCTATCGCATACCTCCCTTCTCTTCTGTCTCTCTTTCTCTCTTTAAACTCTGTCCTTTGCCTAAATTGGCCAACTACTGTATACTTTGCCGATCTTTTTCTTACCTTACTGCATACACAAATATTTCATATCTTCTTCCTTTGTTGGCTCAAGATATCACAGGAATTTCCTTTGTATCGGAGAAAGTTATGCTTTGCGGAAGATCGTTAGTTGATTCGAAAGTAGCCGGAGAAAGAAAGAAAAGATATATTGTATACTATATTACTGAAAACTACTGTACATTCCTATCTGATAAGCGAAATGGAAAATTGCGAAACATTATTCTTAGCTACTATTTGATCACATTTAGCATCTACTATCATCTAGTTGACGTCTAACGTTGATAAGAATTACATTTAATTTCTATTCGTTAAAATGACCGATTACTGCTACCAGCCACTATTGTTTAGGTTCATACATAATGAATGAACAAGTGACTCGATATTTTTTTTTTTTTTCTTCAGTGTATAGGATCATTGGAGAAACACTTTGATCATCGGTCGATGACCACTTCATCTTGGAAAGATTATTTATTCTCTTCGGTAGTCGTAGCAAGACGATGCGACCCCTCCCCCTCCCCCTTCTTCAGATCATCGCTTTTTGGCGCACCAGCGCGCACGATAATCTCCTCGGACTTTTGCGCACGTACACACACACACATATATATATACACACTTGCATATAGGCAAACTTACGGTCGAGGTTCGTATTCACTACCGTTTTGTTGCTCATACGATCCGCTCTCCTGAAAATCGTTTCCCTCCTCCCCCTTGAAACCCTCCCTCTTTTTCATTTTTATTTTCCTCTCGCCTGTAGGTAAAAGACACCTACTACTTTCATCGCAAATGTCGCGTGTCTGAGTGGTCGTGGCACTGAACGACTGAGAGAGGTAGAAAGAAGAAATAGAGAGATATACTAACCGTGAGAGAAAAAGAGACAGAGATAGGAATAAGAAAAGGAGGGTTACGGGGGGGGGAGGAAACGGCGAAGGAGCAGAGAGGAGTACTTACAAGAAATACCGCACACGATGTTGCCGTACTTAAGACACCGAGACACCGGACAACTTCCGAGAGTGGGACTCTTGTGGTAGTTCAACTCGGCAACGTCGCTATGCCAAGATAAGTAGAAATGGCCTGTCTGTGGTGTATCGCTATGCCTCAGTATAAGAGACAGACTCACACCGTTAGTCGAAAAAAGAACCGAGGACTCTGATAGATGAAAGACAACTGCCAAGGAAACCATACCACCACCACCATCACTATCACTCTATCATCACCATACACCGACTCTGCGAACTGACATTGATTATTGTACGATCAGCTATAGAAATTCTCCCTCCTATTGTCTTACTTCTCATATGTCATACTTTTTCTTTAATACTTCATGGCTGTCTTTCCTGAAGTTTGATCATTGTACCATCAATTTTTACTCTTTGCATCTTGATTTATGCAAATAAGGATAATGGGATGATATCACTCGATGAAATTAGCATTTTGTTATCATCGTTTTTCTTTCATGTAGTTTTAAAACAAAATGAGAATTTGTTGGCTGCTTTTGCAAATGATGATGCTCTTTCAAATTAGTTCGTGGAAGAACTTCATTATATCTAATGTTCTCCTTCTGTAGTTTGTTCAGTGGTTCATCGTTTTACGGGGATAATCTGCAATGGCAACGGAAATGAACGTCCGTTGTTTGTTTTACTACACTGCATAACGTTTGAACAATATGGTACCCGCATGTGTTGTGTTGGCACAAGTTTCTTCTCTATTGATGTCAATGTAATATTACTGTAGGAGAGACACTGCTCGAACGTTTTAAATGAAACCGTGGTTTCAATTTTTATCTGGAGTAAACAATATCTTAGCAATGTTGTTGATGGACACGAGAATGTACTTTTTGAGATTATAGCCATTCAACAAGTTGCTGCGCGACATCAAACATCAGAATGAATTGTCACAACACGTCTAACAAATTTCTTGAGAAATCTATAACAACTGAATAATCAATCAATGGCCCTTAACTTTTATCAAAGGATTATATCGATACAATTAATTAAAAGAAAGAAAAAAGAAAAAAGAAAAAGGTAACAAGGTACAAGAGTATTTATTACTATAAATTCTCAATCCATTCATTGTCAACACAACTTCAAATAATAAATCAAAGGACAAACATATTCCACAAGTAATTAACATTGAATCGTCTTTTTTTTAGAAACAAACTTTCAACACCCAAAGACAAGATGGGGTTTGTTCAATGATATCTAAGTTTAGTGAATGGATTAAAGAACCCGAGAACAACATTTATTTAAATCATAGATATCTAAAGAAAAAGGCTTCTTTGAAAGTAGAAACACTACAACATCCTCCTAGAAAATACCTTAGATTGTCAGATGATGAAGTTGATGAACTACTACTACTACTAGCTAGCTAACTAGCCCAAATACAGATAGAGACACGTAACTGTTGGATCGGACCGGGTGAACAGGAGAAGAGAGAGCGTATTTCTCTGTTCTCCTCTCTCGACGAGCGTTCCGCGCGCATAGTTAGGCAGACACGCGCGCATACGCTCTCGACCGCCCTCCGGCACTCTGCCCTCGCTGTCCCCCGGCCTGCACCAGTGCCTCCCCCGTCCCGACCCCCGGCCCCCTGCTTCTCCTCCTCCTCCTCCTCCTCCATCGCCACTTCCTCTTCCCCGTCCTCCGGCAGCTTCTCTACCTACCCCCGCACGTGTACGCACGCGAAGACTTCTTCATCCATTCGTTCCATTCAGAGTTCACAGTCAGTCAGTCACCAGCACACCTCCACCGATCAGCTGATCTCGGCTGAGCGGTGACGTTGGTGGTGGTGGTGGTGGTTGGTGGTGGTTGGTGGTGGTGGACGTGGACGACGACGACGACGATGATGACGATGATGATGGCGAGGACAACGATGACGATGACGATGACGATGACGATGACGATGACGATGACGATGATGATGATGACGATGACGACGGCAACGGCGGCAGCAGTAACAGCAGACTGTGCGTCGCCAACCCCCCGTCCCTCTACCCTTCTATCCCCCACCTCATCTTTCTGTTCCACCTCCTCCACCTCCTCTGCCTCTTGTTACCACTGCTCTCCCTGTCCCCTCGAT